>NC_060267.1:110863196-111068174 GCF_021613505.1 Equus quagga
TGCATCCAGAAAATGAATAGTGGTAGTTTCCATCAGTAAATTTAATTTCCTTTTGAGTTGATTATCAAAATCGCAATGCTTCTCCATCCCCCTAACATATTCAGTGCAGCTAACTTGCTAGATTCATTTCCTTAGTGGGAATGAATAAGACCGTCTGAGCTCAGGACTTGTGAGCATCTGCTGAAGGGTAGGGGTGTTACCTATTGTGTCTACAGGTGACAAACTAAATGTTATCCTACCTTTCTTGACCCTTTCCCCAGCCTTGCGCTCATTTCTTGGCATCCTGGAAGGATAACACTTTGTGAAATAGAAGTTAAAAAGGCAGGGTGAGACCAATTCTGTGTTGATATGTGGTTAGGAAAAGGAGGAAGGGATTGGACTAAAAGGTAAAGTAAAAAAAAAAAAAAAAAAAAGTAAAAGGTAAAGGTAAAATGCAATCAAGTTGGTGACTGGAGTGAAGGTATCATGTCTCCCTTGTTTTAACCAAGGTCTTGTTTTATGATTAGAGATGTTCTAATCCTCATAAGAGATTAATTGTCCAAACAATTTGTAAAAGGTCTCAGATGATTTCAATATACTCTAATGCTCTAATTTTATTTTTTACTTGAGACTCTTTTGATTGCAACTGACAGAAATTCAACTTTTATTAACTTGAATAATAAGACAAAATTTGTTGGCTCACATAACTTTGAAGTTAAGGATTATAATGTCTTCAGGCACAGCTGGATTCAGGGGCCCAAGTGAGGTTGTCAGGACTTGTATCTCCCTCTCTGATGTTTCTCTGTGAATCTTATGCTTTTCTGTAGGATACAGGATTTCTTATGTAGCAGGGAAGATGGTGCTAGTAGTGTTTGATTCAAATCCTTCTGGCTCAGTGACTCAAAGTCCAAGCCTTTCCCCCATCAGCTCTAAATCTAAAAATCCTTGGGGGGAGAACTTTGATTGACCTAGGTGCATCACATGGCCAGGTCTGAGGCTAGGGAGGCAGGATATTATGATCCTCAGTCCTGTTAGAATCATACATTTAAATTTGGGGAAACGTTGTTAAGTTTTGATGGTGATTTTACAGTTAATTTTTATTTTGTTCTTTTGTTTGCTTGTACGTAAAATGTCACTTTAAGAAAAGGAGCATTTTTGGGGTCGGCCTCGTGGCTGAGTGGTTAAGTTCATGCACTCTGCATTGGTGGCCCAGGCTTTTGCCAGTTCGGATCCTGGGCATGGACCTAGCAACACTAATCAAGCCATGCTGAGGTGGCGTCCCACAAAGAAGAACTAGAAGGACCTACAACTAGAATATACAACTGTGTACTGGGGGCTTTGGGGAGAAGAAAAAAAAAATATTGGCAACAGATGTTAGCTTAGGGCTGATCTTTAACAAAAAAAGAGGGAGTATTTTCAATGTCTTAATAAGATGGTCATGTATATAGGTGCTGACCCCAATCCCAAAGTTTAATAATTTTATCTCATTATTATCATTTGCTTGTCACAATATCTCTTGGGGGTGAGTAGGACTAGAATTGCCTCAATTTTGCATTTAAGGAAACAGAAGTGTAGAGAGGTTGGGAAATTAGTCAGTACCCTTAGGAAAACCAAGTAAAAGAGCAAAAGAAATTTACTGTGTACTCTCTTTTATGTCCAGTTTTCGGGGCTAACATTTTATGGGTTTGAATGAAATGTTAAAATAAAAGTACAGTCCATACTCCGTAACCTACATTATGTTATCAACAGCAAAATTTTAAAATATGAACTAGGTTTATCCTACTTTTATATCCCAATTTTCTTAACTTTTCTAACTTCTATTTTACTTTCTGTGGAATGAATAGCAATCAATCAACCAAAAAGTATTTCCTGACTGCTTCTTTTGACCTAAAAGTTCTTAAAGGCAGAAGTCTTATCTTAATTTCTTGGGTAACCCACAGTGATAAACACAGAGGCTCAAATAACAGAAAATACTTGCTGAGTGAATATACAAATGAATGAGTGAATAAATAAATGAATGAGTAAACGATTGAATAAGTAAGTGAAAAAAAGAGCCATCGTCTATTCTGATTTTCCTATTTTTTTTTTTTTGGTGAGGAAGATCGGCCCTGAGCTAACATCTGTTGCCAATCTTCCTCTTTTTTTTCTTCCCAAAGCCCCAGTGCATAGTCGTATATCCTACTTGTAAGTCTTTCTTGTTCTTCTATTCGGGGTGCCGCCGGAGCATGACTTGATAAGCTGTGCACAGGTCCATGCCTAGGATCTGAACTGGTGAATCCCAGGCCACTGAAGTGGAATGCGTGAACTTAACCACTACACCACCAGGCTGGCCCTGATTTTCCTATTTTACTGGGCTGTGAGTATAAGAGAAACATGCTCAGCCACAAGAGAAAAGCAATCTCTTCATTTATTTTCTTACTTTTTAGAGCTGCATTTTGCTATATTATACCTAACACCCTCCTTTCAAGATTAATATTGGGGCTCTTTAGATGATCTATTACTGCATAACTAACCACCCCAAAACATAGTGATTTAAAACAACGACAACCATTTGTTATTTCTCACTATTCTATGCATTGACTGTACTCTGCTGAGTGGTTCTTTTGCTCTGTGTGGGGGTGTTGATTTGGGCTGCAGTGATCTTGTTGTTTGATTGGCCTGGGGTTGTCAAGATGGCTTACCCACATGGCTGGCATTTGGTGTTGGCTTTTGGGGCTGTTGACTGGAACGTCTTGGTTCTTCTCCATGTGGTCTTTCATGTGTCCTGGGTTTCTCACTCCATGGCAGAACTGTTCCAAGAATGTTCCAAGAGCGTGATAGCAGACGCTGTAGATCTCCTTAGCTTGAGCCTTGAAAGTGATTCAGTTACCTTTACCACATTCCATTGAGCAAAGCAAGTCACAAGACAGGCCCAGATTCAAGGGGAGAGGAAGTGGGCTTTGCTTCTCAATGAGTAGAGTGACAAAGCATTTGCAGCCATCTTTCCACTACAGTGGCATATCTCTAGGAAAAAGATTCATTCATTGAATGCACACACATATGAATGAGTGAATGAAAGATAGAACATGTCTGAATTCCAATCTTGGCTCCCTCATTTACTTAATGTGTGATCTGGTCAAGTATTTAAAGTTGCTCAGCCTCGGTTTTCTCAGTGTCAGTAGGGCTGTTTTGAGGATTAAATGAGGGCATGTATGTAAAGTACTAAGCTCTGTGACTCAGGTGCATAGTACAGTAGTCCCCACTTATCTGTGGTTCTGTTTTCCAAGGCTTCAGTTGCCAGTCGTCAATATTAAATGGAAAATTACAGAAATAAATAGTTTGTAAGTTTTAAATTGGACTGTTCTGAGTAGCATGATGAAATCTTGTGCCGTCCCACCCTCTCCTGCCTGGGACATGAATCATTCCTTTGTCCAGCATATCCATGCTATATATGCCACCCACTTGTTAGTCACTTAGTAGCCGGCTAGGTTATCAGATTGACTGTCTGGGTATCACAGTGCTTGTGTTCAAGTAACCCTTATTTTACTTAATAATGGCCCCAAAGCTCAAGAGTAGTATGCTGGCCATTCGGATATGCCAAAGAGAGGTGGTAAAGTCTTTCCTTTAAGTCAAAAGGTGAAAATTCTCCACTTAATACAGAAAGAAAAAAAACATATGCTGAGGTTGCTAAAATCTATGGTAATTTTTATTACAGTATATTGTTATAATTGTTCTATTTTATTTGTAGTTGTTATTAATCTTTTATTGTGCCTAATTTATAAATTCAACTTTATCATAGGTATGTATGTATAGGACAAAACATAGCACATACAGGGTTTGGAACTATCTGTGGTTTCAGGCATTGACTGGGCACCTTGGAACGTATCCCCAACGGATAAGGGGGGACTACTGTATGCATTCAAGAAATTGTTAACCGTTGTTGTTTTTCTTATTGTTATTATTAGCTATTGTTAAAAAATAAAAGTCAAGTAAATTTTATTTGGTTACAGACAAGCGTGGGATACCTCCCTGGGAATCCTTGGTATTAATGTTTGGCCTGAAATTTCTGATACTGGGGGATTGAGCCTTCAACTTCTATTTATGTAGGGGATCTTTCAGATGCCCATGAATGGGTAAAACTCTATTATGGCTTTGATTTCAAGGGTTAATTTGGATTGTTCAATTCTAATAATAACAGTCAATTAAATATTTCCATTTGGAGGACAAATGTTGTGAAAGAGCAAACATATCTGTGTATCTTTATGTAGATAGAGTATACATATAATTTGACAAAATCACTTCATGGATAGAGCTGTGAAGTGATACTGGACTAGAAACAAGCATTTGAACACATAATAGATGTGCAGTCTATTCTGCCAGTATCTTCATCTTGCTGTGGATAAAGGCTGAATGTTAGTTGATATCCATAGCAGAAAAGAAACAATGGTTAAAACCTTTCCCACCAAAATCTGTTCCTCTTGCGTCTTCTCAATCTGTGTAAAGGGCTCAAGCCAAAAACATGACCCATCTCTGTCTTTCCCTGATCTTACCCAGTCCAGAAGCTAGTTATCTAAGACCTATCTTCAAATATATATTCTGATTTGACTACTTCTCCCCATTTTTCTCTTATCATCCTAATCCAAACCTCATCATTTCTAGCCTAGATTATTATGATAGCTCCTAACTGGTACCTCCTACTTCCATTTTTGCCTCTCTACTATCCCTTCTTTGCACAGCCACCTGAAATTTTCTTTAAAATTTTCCCATTACAGTCAGCCCTGTGTATCCTCAGGTTCTGCATTCATGGATTCAACCAACTATAGATCAAAAGGCCTATGATGATGGTGTCTGTACTGAACATGTGCAAACTGTTTTTCTTGTCATTATTCCCTAACCAATATAATATAACAACTATTTACATTGTGTTTGGTATTATAAGTAATCTAGAGATGATTTAAAGTATACGGGTGGATGTACATAGGTTACATGCAAATGCTACACCATTTTATATAAGAGACTTGAGTATCCTGGGATTTTGGTATTCATGGGGGTCCTGGAAGCAATCCCCCATGGATAAGGAGGGAAGACTATATTCTTACAATAGAATCCTAATTTCCTCCCTTGGCTCACCTACTCTTTTACCGTATCTCCTACCACTCTCCTCCCTGCTGTGTGGGCTCCTGATGCAGCTGCTCTATTTCTGTACTTCGAATACACCAGACTCAAGCTTGTGTTTGCCAAAATGCTGAGGTACTTGCCGTATCTTCTGTCTAAAATTGTCTGTGTTCAGTTATCTCCATAGCCACCTCCTTCTTGTCATTAAGGCCTCAGCTTGGAGTTTTCTTGACCTTCCTTAACTATAGAAACTAAATCAGCACCCCCTACCTTCATCATTTTCTGTGACATCCTTCATACCTTTGTAGGACTTACCGTGCTGTGCAATTGTTTTGGTCATTTATTTATCATTCGTTCTCTTTTTTAAATCACCAGAGCAGCGATCTCGTGTTTCTGTCTTATTTACTACTGTAACACAGCACCTAGAAGGTGCCTGGGTGTCGTAGGTGCTCAATAAATATCAGTTGAATATTTTCAGGCACCTAACAAGACAGAAATGACCACTACCTTCATGAAACATACTTCGTTTGTCAATTACACTCATATATTTATTGTTTTAAAAGTGTTATAACTTTTTAAAAGTAATCAGTGCTGAGAATATATGAAAGTAACTTGGAATTCCCAGGTACTTGAATTAAATTCACATTCCTATTTTCACTGATTGATCTTCCTTCCTGCTGATGTTAGTGATTGTTCTGCCGATAGGCTAGTCAATGTGTTAGAACAATATAAAGGCTGTCATATTCAGGTCCAGGGTTGTCATATGTTATTGATGTTGGATATGTGGATGATACTTAATAGAAAACGAAAACCTCTATAGGTTTTTCACTTTTCAAAATTTGCTTTCAGTGAGTCAGAGAAAGAGATCAGAAAGATTTTTAAATAAACCTATTGAACTAATAATACGAGAGCTGAGAAGTGAGCCAATCTGTAGTTTTCTTCCTGGCTTTGAAATGGTCTTTCATTATTCACAAATAATCTTTCTGAACATTCTGATGCACTTTATGAAAATAGGTTTTGAAATAGTACTTAAGAATTCAGTTTTGGGGTCTTTCAGAAGTGAACAACAATTTTTGTCTCACCATTAATGTGTGCTCATTACAACAATTTAAAATGCATTTCTTGATGTGGTTGTAATTCTTGATAGTTCAGTCTGAGGTACATTTCACATGTTCAATAGTCTCATCTTGCCACAATTTGGTAGCAAAATTAGAGCAATCATTTTTATAACTCATTGTTGCTTTAAATTTTATTTTAAATTACACAGGATTTTTTGGTAAAATTTGCTTGAAACATTGCCATATCCATTTAGCAAAACTGTGTTAAGCATATCTAGAAGGATTAAAGCTGAATTCTCTTGATTCTTTCAGAGCATTTTGGTTCACTGAGCATTTTGAGTCACTGAAATAAGATAACTATATAATGTTGAGTGCCTACTAGATGCCAGGAGCATTAATTCAAGTTCTCACACCCGAGCACTTTAAGGTAAGTGTTACTGATTAGCCTCATTCTTCAGAATAGAAAACAAATTATTTAGGCAGCTGAAATAACTTGTTCAAGGTTATATAACTAGTATGGCAAATTCAGAATTTAATGTAAGATCTGCCTAGTTCCAAAAGTTTTTGATCATCTCACAGTACTAAATTCCCTTCTTTAGCATTAGTATTGTCCTACATGTTGTTCAGGATCATTTGAAAAATTAGTGATGAAAACTAGAGGCACAGGAAGGAAGTTCAATGTAAGGCTATTAATCTCAAAGAGAAATTAATTGGAAAATTCCTAATTTGGGATATTAATTCCTAACTTGGGACACTTGTGCAGCCATGGAATTTCATAGCAGGGGAAGGGGACCTTAGAGATGATCTTCCACTTCTAATCCACTCTCATTTTACAGATAATGAGATTGAGGCACTGATAGCTTAGGTTCCCACAGTGGGAGAGAGATGGACTGGGTTAGAACAAGGCATTCTGTCTCTGAAAAGAAGATCTTTCAACCTCTGGAAGACCACACCCTCCTGTGATGGCAAGACTGTTGAACTACTCTCCTCGGCCTATAATATCTACCGCTACATGGTCAGGCATAGACCTAGGAAATTTGCAACACTATCTCATTTTATTTCCGTATCACTTGTTGGGACAGATGTTATAATCCCCATTTTACTGTAGTGAGTCCTGGAACTGAGAATGGCTAAATAACTTGTCCTGTCATTAGGTGAATTAGGGGTCCAGCCTAGGTCTGTGTGACACCAAGCTGTGGTAGCCCCACGAGCAGTTTGGAGGTAGCAATGTGATTGAAAAGGAGGATAGAGGTGGGGACTTGAAGGTGCATGGAATGAGGAAGGTCACAAGAATCCTACCAAACCCTTGATTTAGCACTGCCAATGGCTCTTTTCCAAGCACCCACTACTTAGAAACTACCTTATTACATGCTCTGCTGACACCAGATGCCCAGGACTCTAACCTATGCCTGATTTCAAGATCCTATCCTTTCTGTCGTTGCTGATTGTGACTGTTGTAAAGCATGTTTTAGGCTATTTGTAGAAAGATGAGTAAATTAATTTTGAATCTGTAAGTGATCAAGAGGGTTAATCAAGAAGGAATCTGAAGAGTAAGCTCTACTAGCCTTCTAAAAAGTAACCCTTTTGAATAATATGTGGGAATTTTTCCATTCCTTTCTTTTGTTACCTCTCCTTTTTCCTTGAAATTGTATTCTTGATTCTTTTTTCTTTTTTTAAAGATTTTTTTTTTCCTTTTTCTCCCCAAAGCCCCCCGGTACATAGTTGTATATTCTTAGTTGTGGGTGTATTCTTGATTCTTAATCCTCTCTCTTAGCAATAACTTTACGTGTGTATCATTTTCTGTACCCATGGCTTCTTTGTATCCACCATCTATCAATAAATGAGCTTTGGATGCTTCTAGGACTCTGCTTCTTTGGATTTGAACCTGAGCTGCCCTCTCTGTTATGTCTGGTGCTTCAAATCTCTAATTTCAACTTTATCTTGTCCTACCATGTAAAAATGGCTATTGAGAACAAACCATTTTAGCCTCCTCAAACTGTAGTGTTAGCACATGCTGAAAAGGGGTCTGAGGTAGAAAAAAATGTAAGATCACTCTGGCATGATTTGGTCAGAATCAATAAAGTAGTGAACTTATAACAAATACCAGTTTTAAGAACTTTGCATTGGTGACATTGAAAGATAGATAAAGACAGCTGACAATTCTCATTTTATTAGTGCTGTTTCTATTGGAACTGAGTCAGTGGTTTGAATGGCACTAACAGAGTCCTCTACACTTGGACATTTCTCAAGAATAGACATAAAATACACATTTGTACTCTAGGTAGGAATGCTACCTTTGGAATTGATGCTTGAGGACAGCAGATTGAGAGGCTAAGTTGTAAGTTTTACTGGTTCTTCTGGAAATAAAGATTCATAGATAGTAATGAGGATGTTAATGGCAATGATGAACGTGGAGTTGATAATGGTGGTGGAGGTAACCATACTGGCACTGTGCCTGAACACTTTTATTTTCTTATTTAATTCTTGTAACAAATCTATTTAGTGAGTTCTATTATTACTCTTATTACAAGATGAAGGAACTAAGACAGTTTAAAACACTTGTCTACCATCAGGCAGTAAGTGGTATTGATAAGATTCCAGCCTAAGTCTGTTGTTTCCAGAGCTTACTTTTTTTTTAATTGACTTAAATTTTTAGGTCAGCTTAAGGTTCACAGCAAAATTGAGAGGGAGGTACAGAGAGTTCCCATATGCCCCTGCCTCCACAGAGGTATACCCTCCCCCATTATCAATATCCCCACCAGGCTGGTACATTTGTTACAATCGATGAACTTACAGTGACACATCATAATCACCCAAAGTCCATAGCTCACATTGCTATTTACTCTTGGTGTTGTATATTCTATGGGTTTTAACAAATGTATAATGAGAGATAGCTATCATTATGGTATCATGCAGAATATTTTCACTGCCCTAAAAATGCTCTGTGCTCTGTTTATCCCTCTTCTACCCCCAACCCCTGGCACCCACTGATCTTTTTACTGTCTCCATAGTTTTGCCTTTTCCAGAATGTCATAGTTGGAATCATATAGCATGGAGCCTTTTCAGATTGCCTTCTTTCACTTAGTAATATACACTGATGTTTCCTCCATGTCTTTTCATGACTTGATGGCTCAGTTATTTTTAGTGAATAATATTCCCTTGTCTGTACATACAGCAGTTTGATTATCCATTCACCCTCTGGAGGACATCTTGATTGCTTCCAAGTTTTGGCAATAATGAATAAAGCTGCTACCAACATCCATGTTCAGAGTTTTGTGTGGATCTAAGTTTTCAACTCCTTCGGTAAAAACCAAGGAGCAGGGTTGCTGGATTTTATGGTAAGAGTTTTATAAGAAACTGCTAACCTGTCTTCCAGAGTGGCTGTACCATTTTGCATTCCCGCTAGCAACGAATGAGAATTCCTGTTGCTCCACATCCTTGGCAGCATTTGGTGTTGTCAGTGTTCTAGATTTTGGCATTCTAATAGGTATGTAGTGGTATCTCATTGTTGTTTTAATTTTCATTTGCTTGATGACATATGATGTGGAGCATCTTTTTGTATGCTTGTTTGCCATCTATATATCGTCTTTGGTGAAGTGTTTGTTAAGGTCTTTGGCCTATTTTTTTTAATTGGGTTGTTTGTTTTCCTATTGTTGAGTTTGAAGAATTCTTTGTGTATTTTGGATTTCAGTTCTTTATCAGATGTGTCTTTTGCAAATATATTCTCTTAGTATGTGGCTTATCTTCTCATTCTCTTGACAGTGTCTTTGGCAGAGAAGAAGTTTTTAATTTTAATGAAGTTCAGCTCATCAATTATTTCTTTTGTAGATTGAGCCTTTGGTGTTGTATCTAAAAAGCCATTGCTATACCCAAGGTCATCCAGAATGCCTGTATGTTATCTTCTAGATTTGTAGTTTTGCGTTTTATATTTAGGTCTGTGATCCATTTTGAGTTAATTTTTGTGAAGGGTGTAAAGTCTGTATCTAGATTCCTTTCTTTTTTTTTTTCTTTTTTTTTTGCATCTGATATCCAGTTGTTCAGCACTATTTGCTGAAAGGACTATCTTTTCTCCATTATCTTACTTTTCCACCTTTTCAAGATCAGTTGACTACATTTATGTGGGTCTATTTCTGGGCTCTAAAATCTGTTCCATTAATTTGTCTATTCTTTCATCAAAACTACACTGTTGTTGATTACTGTGGCTTTATAGTCAGTCTTAAAGTTTGGTGGTGTCAGTCCTCCAAATTTGTTCTTCTCTTTCAACATTGGGTTAGCTATTCTGGATCTTTTGCCTTTCCATATAAGCTTGAGAATCAATTTGTCAATATCCACAAAATAAATTACTGGCATTTTGATTTGGATTGCATTGAATCTATAGATCAATTTGGAAAGAACTGAAATCTTGATAATTTTGAGTCTTCCTACCCATGAACATGAAATATCTCTCCATTTCTTTAGTTCTTTGATTTCTTTTATCAGAACTTTGTAGTTTTTCTTATATAGGTCGTGGACATGTCTTGTTAGTTTTATACCTAAGTATTTCGTTTTTTAAGGTGCTAATGTAAATGGTATTGTGTTTTCCATTTCAAATTCCACTTGTTAATTGCTGGTATATAGGAAAATGATTAACTTTTGTGTATTAAGCTTGTATCCTGCAACCTTGCTATAATTGCTTATTAGTTCCAAGAGTTTTTTCATCATTTTTGTTGGATTTTGTATATAGACAATCACCATATCTGCAAACAAAGACAGTTTAATTTTTCCTTCTTACTTCATGTATCCTGTATTTCCTTTTCTTGTCTTATTGCATCACCTTGAACTTCCAGAATGACATTGAAAAGGAATGACGAGAGGAGACATCCTTGCATTGTACCTGATCAGAGTGAGAAAGCTTTGAGTTTCTTACCACTAAATATGATGTCAGTTGCAGGTTTTTTGTAGATATTCTTTATCAAGTTGAAGAAATTCCCCTCTATTCCTAGTGTATTGAGAATTTTTATCATGAATGGGTGTTGGATTTTGTCAACATCTTTTTCTGCATCTATGGATGTGATCTTGTGGTTTTTCTTTTTTAGCCTATTGAATGAAAGATTATACTTACTGATTTTCAAATGTTGAACCACTCTTGCCAGAACTTGCTCTTTTAACCACTCTGCAACATGATCCTACTGAGTTTGTATAAGAGTCAACCTGATTTGTAGGAGACTCTAGTTTATCCTGAACAGAAAGACTTTCTTTGTACAGTGTCTAAAAGACCATCACCCATGGTTTTAGAATCTTTTGATGATGAAAGTTTAGGATCTTAGTACATAACATGTAGATCTCTGGACCTAGACCCTTTGTGTTATTTTCAGCATAATGTACCTCATTATATTTCTAGCCATAACTACTGAGAGTCTTAAAAAACAATTTGAAGGAGAGACTTACAATGATTTTATCTGCTGATAGTCAGTCAAACTAAGATATAAACATCATCATATGTATTTCCTACTCTCTCTCTCTCTCCATGTCTTTCTCTCCCTATATATCCTAATATATTATGTATATCTAAAGTATAATATATACTCAGTTTGCCAGGTTCTAAGATTTACAAACATGTAACTTATCTACAACTTAGGATTCTCTTTTGCTGATTACCGTTTTATTTTGTATTAGGATAACCTGTAATTATCACTTTGGAAGTTTTGAGACTATGTACTATAGTACATAGGTTAACACCCACAATTAGCAAGTGAACTTTTTGGAATACATATTGAGTACAAACTTCATTCTTGGCTTCAACTAGCTTTCATACCCCTATTTTCCTTTTGCTTTTTCTTTGTTTATTTTATTTTGCTCTATTTTTGGCATCTTTTAAGTTGCTTTAAAACTCTTTTAGAATAAGCCATTATGTACATAAATGATAAAACATATTTACATTAGAATTCAGTATTTACACTTCACATTATTATTTATGAGCTATTGAGAGATACATTTAATATTCTTAGCTTGAAAATAGTCACTTGCCCTGAGTAAGCAGAAAGAATGTTCATTCCACTTCATTTGTTGTCTCTTTCTAGCCACAGGGGATTGTGAAATGGGGGGAAAAAGAACAGAGTTGGCTTTTCATTTTTAAAATAGTTCGTAAGGCTATAAACTCTGTGGTGTATTAATTTTTCTAAACCTGTTAATAGTCTACTTAATGTGAAATCATTTTTCATCTTTAAATATTTTGAAGAGGTGTATGCAGTGTCTGAAAGCATTTCTAAGAAAAAAATTAGTTTTCCTTACAAATATAGTGGGCAGCAATGTATGAGTAGTATATCATCATTTAGGAAGAAAAGCTAAAGGCTGTTTTCTGTTTCAACTAAAAGCTATGAAGAGTTGGATTTTCCCTAAGGAGGTAATTATTTGCTGAGATTACTACGGTAGCAGATTTTACAAGAAGTTCGAGATCTCTGTAAATAGCCATTAAAAAAACTATAGCTGTCATTTAAATGCAACACTGAAACCATTATAAGCCAGTTAATTTTTTTAAATGGCTGAAAGTATAAATGATTATTTTAACTATGAAGAATTTTTAAATTAAGGGCCAGCCCCGTGGCCAAGTGGTTAAGTTCACACACTCTGCTTCAGTGGCCCAGGGTTTCACTGATTTGGATCCCGGGCGTGGACATGGCACTGCTTATCAGGCCATGCTGAGGCAGTGTCCCACATAGCACGACCAGAGGCACTCACAACTAAAATATACAACTATGTACTAGGGGGCTTTGGGGAGAAGAAGAAGAAGAAGAAAAAGAAGAAGATTGGCAATAGATGTTAGCTAAGGTGCCAATAAATAAATAAATTTGAAAGTTTTATAGTCCTTATGAAGTAATATTTGGAATTTTTCTGGTTCTCTAGTTCCTTGCCCTACTGTTAAAAAGACAATAATATTTTATAATTTTCCAATTGGCATATAAAGTTCATAGTCTTTCAGAAGATGACATCTTTATGTGTAAGGTACTTAAAGTTATAGTAATGATCATTCATAGTGCAAAAATATATTGACACCTTCTTAAAATGCTATCTTTGGGAATATTTCATAATATCATATGTGTTTTCATGAGGTATTTGTGTCCTTTCTAGGGTGTGTGTCCTGGTAGTGGACATTTCTGTTTCTTGGCCCTCAGATCAGCGTCCATTCTTTCTTCTGGTAAGAGAACCAGGTTTTAGTGAAAGGGAGAATATTTCTTCCTCCCAATCAATTGACGTAGTTTGGGTGGGCCTGAGTCTGCCTTCTGACTCCAAAGGGCCTGAAAACCCAATTTGGGCCAAAGAGAAAACTCACGTAATACATCAGGGATGGGTGTATGTCCCAAACCAGGTCATGACGAGGGAGCATCAGTCTTGGCACATTTTACTGGAACGGCTAGGAAGAGGTGCTTTCTCTTCTCTGGCTAGCTTCTGTTGCTTACATTTGCCACAATATGGATAAAGCCTTTCTGAGAATACTGTGGTAGCAGAGTCCTGAAATGGAAAAAGAAATTGTCCTAATTGTCGTCTTGATCCCCTGAATCTAGCTATGTCTATAGCCAGATATACCCCTGGACTGCCTAACTGCTTGAACCATTATTTTACCTTATTTTGCTTAAGCTACTTTGAATTGTGATTGTGTCATTTACCAAAAAAGCCTGGAAAATTAAAATTAGATTTTAAATTGTCCACTGTACTGTGGACTATAGTAGGTGATTTGATAATAAGATGTCATTTTACTAAGGTGAAGCCTATGTATTTTGTATAGTGGTTTATTGAGGCAATTATCCTGATAATTCAAGGAAAAATACCCTTGATTGCTTACTTATTTCCTACTGAATTATTTGCTTTAAAAATTTTTTTAAATACCAGAACAACCTAACTTTGACTAACATTAATCTTGAATGAACAAGAGGAAAAGGGCAGCAAGATAAAGCATAAAGAGCATTAAGTTGAAAGTGAGAAGATGAGTTCTGCTGGGCAGGTTTAAAAGGGAACATTCAAAAAGAATAGGGAGGAGCTCTAACGGGCAACTAGTTTCAGACGCAGACGTCTGGACTAGCAGACATTTCCAGCCTACTTTGGTGTGCTTTTGATTCTTCTCATTCTCTTTACTATGCTTTTACATCTCTGTGATAATTTTTAAAATCATGAGTGTTATTTCCTACAGACTTTTCTGTTTTAGAACATTTTTACAGTCTCCTTTTGTGATGAAGATTTAATAACTAGTTAGAACTGGGATTCTTCATCGCCCTTCTCTTTGCT
This sequence comes from Equus quagga, assembly GCF_021613505.1. Taxonomy (NCBI): domain Eukaryota; kingdom Metazoa; phylum Chordata; class Mammalia; order Perissodactyla; family Equidae; genus Equus; species Equus quagga. The sequence goes on from NC_060267.1 coordinate 110,877,587, forward strand.
GTGCAGGATTCACACAAGTCGGGGATTATCTATGTCTTTTAAGTACTGTGAAGGTCACATAAGGAATCTCAGTGATATCTTTGATTGACCTAGAGAAGTTGGAACTACCTGGACTCATCTGGGAACGTTTTTCAATCCTAACTGGATAGTGTTATAACAATGTCAATCTTCTACAAGACAAGATCCTTAAGTCTTTGAAAAGACATATAAAAAGCTCCCTCTTCTGCCTTTCTTGATAGTGGTCCCTACTCTGATTTTATGGGATACAGTTTACTAACGTTGTAGTGAGGGGAAGGGCACCGAACTGGGAGTGGATTGGGAAGATGGTTTCTATGTGTAATGGGATGCACACATACACATATATACACATTACACATTGTAATATATTTCCATAAATATATATGTTTGTATATACACACACACACACACGTATACCTTTATGTATACCAATACATATACATATATGTATTATATACCTTTATATGTCTATATATGTCTATATATCTATAAAGGTAAATATATATAGAGAGAGAGGCATATGTACATATATACTTTTTTATGTATTACTTCTTTAGATACGGTTTAGGGTTTGTGATGTGACCTTGCCTGCCCATATGTAATAATATGAAGAAACTCTTTAAGTATGTGAAAACTAGATGTGCTTTTTGTCTATTTGTCTATTGCCTACTGAACACTTGGAGGTCAAACTATTGAGCAGTGCCTGTTATTGGTAACAGGTTCTATTCCTGGCTTTTTTCACTATCTGGCTATGTGACCTTGGGTGAGGCACTTTACTTATCTGGATGTTTGCCACAAAGATATTTTCTGTTCTAAATTTTTTATTCTCTGAGAATTTTTTTAGGTCATTCTAATATTAACATCAGAAATATTTGGGGCTGAAAAGCATGGATGGTCATATTATTTCAGTTTCTTTAGCATTTCGCTCTTGTTCAATTACCTAGTGATGCTCTCTATACTCTTGGGGAGCAGAGCACACTACATTAACGTAGACATTTGAAGTAGAAAGAAAACTGAGTAATGAATCTATCATTCTGTGCATTTATCAAGTACCATTCCAGCGGGTCAGAGTACCCTTCTTAGACACTTTTTTCACGTTTGATACAAATTGTCCTTTGTATTACTCTCACCTTGAATTCTCTCACCTTGGCCATCTCCAAATTTGAATCGTAACAGATTCCTTCGATTTTGCCACTTATTATAGAGATAGACCAGTTCCTGACAATAAGTTGTACAGATTGGTGACATGTTTGAAAACATTTCCTAGAAGAGTACTGTCTTCTGGATGCATCATTGGTTTTTTTTTCCTCCTACCATTCTGTTTCTTACCAAGTGTACAGTGGATTCCTTATCAATATTACCAGGGATATATAAGAAATCCAATATTCTTCTGGGAATCTTATTTGTGTTGTCTCTTTCTGAAAATGCAATGGAAAAAGAGGTTCTATAATTTCATATTTCCTTTTGGAAAGAGTAAAAGTACTAAAGAGTTGTAGAACAATATAAAACAACCACTTGCTGATCTTAACATTAATTAATAATCTAAAATGTTAAAAGAAAGTAGAGACTTTCAAAATTGGTGTCACAAAATTGGCATCATAAATTAGTAATTGTTATGACTTCAAGGTTATGAATGATACATATTTAAGAACAATTGATGAACAGAATCTTTCTGTATATTCTTTACAAGAGTTACTATTAGCTAGGATAATCCAGTCTCTGGAGTAGGAACATTAGCTTTATCAACATTTCCTTTATCCATAGAATGCTAAGCCTAAATTGGATAGCTACTCAAAGAGACCTACTTTAAAATGTTCCAAGAATGGGAAGAACCATTTTAAAGTAGGTGTCTTTGGGAGTCTCTTTTGTTTAATGTTTTAGTGACAAATTGAAAACAATCGTGTTTAATTCAAAACTACAAAAGACGTTTGTAACTAAGTTAACATAGATACCAATCTAGGCCAGTTATTACTTTTTTTTTTAATACCTAAAGCTCATGTGTGCAAAAAGGAAATAGTCTTTGGCTCTTTTCATTTTTCTTCTATACCTGGGAAGGTTGGTCATATTTCTTCAGGTCTATAAAAGCTGACATCTATTTTAATGATTTTATTCAACCTGAAATAACAAGGAAGTAGGGAGTGAATCCTAAAAAGAGCAATTTATCACATAGAGACATAAAAAGCATGATTTAAAGGCATCTTTTATAGTGATGTTTATTTGTTTATATTGTGTATATTTCTAGTTTAATAAATATTTTATTTTTGGGCTTGTGAATTATGTAGTGTTTAAAATAATTTTCTATTTTTATGTGCTTTTTTGTGTATATGTATGTTTTTGTGTAGCATCTATATGGTAAGCAAAAATAACATATTCAAAAAGTAATAAGTATTTTTAAAAAGTGCAAATGTAATAGCTCAATGAATTTTCACAAAGTGAACATGCCCAATTCACCACCACCCAGATCACAATAAAACATTATCAGCACCCTTGAAACCCTCCTCATGTACCCTCCTGGGCTTTACCCATGCCCAGAATCAACTATTCTCCTGACTTCTATCGTCATTAATTAGTTTTTCCTGTTTTTGACCTTTATATGAATGGAGTGATACACTAGGTACTCTTCTGTGAATGACTTTGTTTGTTTAATATTATATTTGTGTAATTCATCTACATTGTTGCATGTGGCTGTAATTTGTTCATTCTCATTGTTGCGCAGTATTCCATGGCATGAATACACCACAAATTATTTCGCTATTCTATTGTTGATGAATGTTTAGGTTGTTTGGCTATATAAATAGTGTTGCTCTGACCATCACCCACATGTTGTTTGGTGCACAAATACGTATGCACTTCTGTTGGGTAAAGACATAGGAGTAAAATTATTGGATCAAAAGATATGTGTATGTTCAGTGTTTGTGAACACTGCTGAACAATTTTCCAAATTTACACTCCTAACAGCAGTATGAAAATTGTAGCTGTTCTTCAACCTCACCAGTCCTGGGCTTTCAAGTTTTGTGCTCATTTTTCCTATTATCTTCTTCTTCTTATTTTTTTGCAGGAGTCCTTTTATATATGCTCTTTGCAAATTGTGTATATACTGCAAACAACTTTTCCTGCTCTGTGGCTTGCCTTTTAAGTATTTCTTTTGATGAACAGAGGTGCTTAGTTTGAATGTAGTCCATCATTAATCTTTTTCTTTATGGTTAGTGCTGCCTGTGTCCTGTTTAAAAAGTCTTTGGTGGACCAGGAAACACCTGGAGTCTGCCTCCCCACCTGAACAATTGCACTGGAGGAATCTGTCTGATGTAACTCTTTTGGAACTTTAGCATCTTTTGAAGGCTTGCAATTTCAAGAAGTCTTGGATTGTAAACTGTGGTTAATTTGGGTCACTTTCAGCTCTGAGCACAGTAACAGCTACCCATCCCCGCACTCCCAACCATGCGGCAGGCAGCTGTGCATGTGTTCCTGGAGCAACCTGCAGACAAGCTGCCAGAGTCAAGGTGGGCAGCCAGGGCAAAGCACCCTGTCTTCCAAGTACCAGGGATCAGCACTGTGATTGCTGAGTGCTGCTTTTGATAGCAGAGGTGCTGACAACCAGGCGGGTGGCCATTGTTGATGCACTTCTCCTCATTGTTGCAAGCCCCTCCTACTCAGGATGAAGTGACTTCCACGGGATTTAAAGGGTCAGTGCCCTTCCCCCACCACCTTCATTTTTCTCTTTTTACTCTTTTGGGAGCCATATACTAAAGTCTAGGACATTCAAAAGCAGCTACATATATGGAGAAAATTAGAAAGTGATTTTGCACACCCCAGGAAAGGTGCGTGCCCTTAAAGACCTAAGAAGACCTTAAGTTTACTCTTCAGGCTGATTCTTGGCACAGAGACAGCCTACAACAATCAAAAACAGTAATAATAATAATAATAATAAAACCCAAGTCAAACTTGAGGAAGGGGGAGAATCTGATTTCCAGAGTTACCACTTCATCACATTCAAATGTCCAGTTTTCAACGAAAAATCACGAGGCGTACAAAGAAACAGAAAAATACAGCCCATTCGAAGGAAGAAAAATAAATCAACAGACCGTCCTTGAAAAAGATATCTCTAATATTCTTAGCCTTTTGAATGTCCATATAAAATTTACAAGAAGCTTATCAATTTATGTTTTAAAAACACTGAGATCTTGATTGGGAATGCACTGAATCTATAGACTAATTTAGCGATAATTAATATTTTACAATATTGAGTCAATGAACATTGTACAGATTTCCATTTAATTATATTTTCTTTAATTTATCTCAATAATGTTGTAAAGGATTTATTTATTTATATAATCTATCTCTTTTTTAGAGCAGTTTTAGATTCCTGGCAAAACTGAGCAGAAAGTACAGCGAGTTCTCATAGATTCCCTGCCCCCACACACTCACAGCCTCCCTTACTATCAACATCTGGAACCGGAGTGGTATGTTTATTACAACTGATGAACCTACAGTGACACATCATTGTCATGTGTCACTCAATGTCACTCAACGTCACATCATTGTCACTCTAAGTCTGTAGATTACATACATTAGTGTTCACTTTTGGTGGTGTACATTCTGTGGATTTTAACAAGTGTACAATGACATGTATCCATCGTTATCATATCACTGACCTTTTTACTGTCTCCATAGTTTTGCCTTTTCCAGAATGCCATACAGTTGGAATCATACAGTATGTAACCATTTTAGATCGGCTTCTTTCACTTAGCAATATGCATTTACATTTCTTACATATCTTTTCATGGCTTGCTAGCTCAGTTCTTTTTAGCACTAAATAGCATGCCATTGTCTGGATGTACAGAGTTTATTTATCCACTCGCCTACTGAGGGACATCTTGATTGCTTCCAAGTTTTGCCAGTTATGTATAAGCTGCTATCAACATCCATGTGCAGGTTTTGTATAGACATAAGTTTTCAACTCATCTGAGTAAATGTCTATAAAGGTCTTTGGCCGTTTTTAAATTGGATTGTTTTCTTATTGTTGAGTTTTAAGAGTTGTTTGTGTATTTTGGATAACGGACCTTTATCAGATATGCCATTTGTAAATATTTTCTCTGAGTCTATGGCTTGTCTTTTCATTCTCTTAACAGTGTCTGTTGCACAGCTTAAGTTTTTAATTTTAATGGAGTCCAGCTTATCAATTATTTCTTTCATGGATCGTGCCTTTGGTGTTGTATCTAAAAAGTCAGCACCATGGTCAAAGTCATCTAGATTCTGTCCTATGTTATGTTCTAGGAAATTTATAGTTTTACATTTTACATTTGTCCATAGTACATTTTGAGTTAGTTTTTGTGAGAAGTGTAAGACCTGCATCTAGATTCTTTTTTTTGTTTTTTTGAGGTAAAATTGGTATATAACATTATATAACTTTCAGTTGTACCACATTATAATTTGACATTTGTATACAGTACAAAGTAATCACTGCCAAAAGTTTGATTACCATCCATCACCATACAATTGACCCCCTTCACCCATTTTGCTCACCCCTCCAACTTTCTTCCCCGGTAACTAACATTCTGTTATCCGTATCTATGAGTTTGTTTTTGTTTTGTTTGCTTGTTTTGTTTTTTGTTTTGTTTTCCCTGTATGAGTGAAATCATACAGTGTTTGTCTTTGTCTGACTTATTTCACTTAGCACAATATCTTCAAGGTCCATCCATGTTGTTGCAAATGGCAAAATTTCATTCTTTTTATGGTTGAGTAGTATTCCATTGTGTGTGTGTGTGTGTGTGTGTATATATATATATATATATATATATATATATATGCCACATCTTCTTTATCCATTCATCCATTGATAAACGCTTAGGTTGTTTCCACATCTTGGTTGTTATAAATAATGCTGCAATGAACATAGGGGTGCATGTATCTTTTTGAAGTAGTTTTTTGTATTCTTTCAATAAATACTCAGAAATGGAATAGCTGGATCATACAGTAGTTCTATTTTTAATTTTTTGAGGAATCTCTACACTGTTTTCCATAGTCGCTGTACCAATTTGCATTCCCACCCACAAGGTACAAGGGTTCTCTTTTCTCCACTTCCTTGCCATCGTTTGTTATTTCTTGTCTGTTTGATAATAACCATTTTAAAAAGTGTGAGTTGACATCTCATTGTGGTTTTGATTTTCATATCCCTAATAATTAGTAATATTCAACATCTTTTCATGTGCCTGTTGCCCATTTATATGTCTTCTTTAGAAACATGTCTATTCAGGTCCTCTGCCCATTTTTAAATCAGGTTGTTTGCTTTTTTTGTTGTTGAATTGTGTGGGTTCTTTATGTATTTTGGATATTAACTCCTTGTCAGATATGTTATTTACAAATATCTTCTCCCATTCAGTATGTTATCTTTCATTTTCATGATGGTTTCCTTCACTGTGCAGAAGTTTTTAGTTTGATGTAGTCCCATATGTTTATTTTTGCTTTTGTTTCCCTTTGGAGTCAGATCCACAAAGATCCACTAAGACCGATGTCAAGGAGCTTCCTGCCTATGTTTTTTTCTGGGAATATTATGGGCTCACGTCTTACATTCAAGTCTTTAATCCCTTTTGAGTTTTGGCATATGGTATAAAATAGTGGTGTAGTTTCATTCTTTGGCATGTGACTGTCCTGTTTTTCCACCATCATTTATTGAATGGATTGTCCTTTTTCCATTGTAAGTTCTTGGCTCCTTTGTCATAAATTAATTGTCCATATATGCGTGGGTTTAGTTTTGGGCTCTCAGTTCTGTTGCAATGATCTGTGTGTCTGTTTATGCCAATACCATACTGCTTTAATTTCTATACCTTTGTAGTACAGTTTGAAATCAAGGAGCTTTATTCTTCTTTCTCAAGATTATTTTGGCTATTTGGGACCTTTTGTGGTTCCATAGAAATTATAAAATTATTTATTCTAGTTTGGTGAAAAATGCCATTGGAATTTTGATAGGGATTGCACTGCCTCTGTAGATTGCTTTGGTAGTATGGACATTTTAATAACATTAATTCTTTCAAACTGTGAGCAGGAATATCTTTACATTTATTTGTGTCTTCTTCAATTTCTTACAGTTTTCAGTGGACAAGTCTTTCACTTCCGTAGTTAAATTTATTCCCAGATATTTTGTTGTTTTTGATGCAGCTGTATATAGGATTTTTTTCTTAATTTCTCTTCCTGATAGTGTGTTATTAGTTTATGGAGACACCACAGATTGCTATATATTGGTTTTGTATCCTACTACTATGCCGAATTCACTTATTAGTTCTAACAGTTTTTAGGTAGAGTCTTTCAGGTTTTCTATATCTTGGATCATGTCATCTGCAAATAGTGACAGTTTTACTTCTTCCTTTCTGATTTGGATGTCTTTTATTTCTTTTTCTTGCCAAATTGCTGTGGCTAGGATTTCCAATAATATGTTGAATGAAAGTGGCAAGAGTTGGCATCCTTGTCTCATTCCTGATCTTAGAAGAAAAGCCTTCAACTTTTCATTGTTGAGTATAATGTTCACTGTGAGATTCTCGTATATGGTCTTTGTTATGTTGAGGTCCGCTCCCTGCATACCCACTTTGTTGAAAGTTTTTATCATAAATGGATGTTGAATTTTGTCAAAGGCTTTTTCTGCATCTATTGAGATGACCACATGATTTTTATTCTTCATTTTGTTAATGGGGTGTATCGTGTGGATTGAGTTGCAGATGTTGAACCATCTTTGCATTCCTGGAATAAATCCCACTTGATCATAGTGTATGATCCTTTTAATGTACTGTTGAAATGGGTTTGCTAATATTTTGTTGATGATTTTTGCACTATATTCTTCTGTGATATTGGCCTGTAATTTTCTTTCTTTGTGGTGTCCTTGTCTTGTTTTGGCGTCAGAGTAATGCTGGCCTTATAAAATGAGTTTGGAAGTATTCCTTCCTCTTCAATTTTTTGGAAGAGTTTGATAAGGATGGCTATTAAATAATCTTTGAATGTTTGGTAGAATTCACCAGTGAAGCCGTCTGTTCCTGGACTTTTGTTTGTTGAGGGGCTTTTGATACTGATTCAATCTCCTTATTACTAATTGGTCTATTCAGATTTTCTGTCTCTTCACAATTCAGTCTTGGAAGATTATATGTTTCTAAGAATTTATCATTTTCTTCTAGGTTGTCCTATTTGTTGGCGTATAATAGTTTACAGTAGTTGCTTATGATCCTTTGTATTTCTGTGGTATCCATTGTAACTTCACTCCTTTCATTTCTCATTTTGTTTATTAAAGCCCTCTCTTTTTTCCTTAGTGAGTCTAGTTAATGGTTTGTTAATATTGTTTATTTTTTCAAAGAACCAGCTCTTAGTTTTATTAATCTTTTCTGTTGTCCTTTTAGTCTCTATGTTGTTTATTTCCACTTTGATCTTTATTATTTCCTTCCTTCTACTGACTTTGGGCTTTATTTGTTCTTATTTTTTTAGCCCCTTTGGGTGTAAAGTTAGATTGTTTGTTTGAAATTTTCTTGTTTCCTGAGGTAGGTATGTATTGTTGTGAACTTCCTTCTTACAACTGCTTTTGCTGCATCCTGAAGATTTTGGTATGTTTTATTTCTGTTATTATTTGTCTCTGGGTATTTTTTGATTTATTCTTTGATTTTTTTGATGACCCATTGATTGTTCAGTAGCATGTTGTTTAATTTCCACATTTTTGTGCTTTTTCCAGTTTTCTTCTTGTTATTGATGTCTAGTTTCACAGCATTGTGATTGGATAAGATGTTTGAATGATTTCACTCTTTTTTAATTTATTGAGAATTGTTTCATGGCCTAAGATGTGATCTATCATGGGAAATGTTCCATGTGTACTGAGAAGAATGTGTATTCTGTTGCTTTCAGATGGAATGTTCTGTAATATCTATTAAGTCCATCTGGTCTAATGTGTTGTTTAAGGCTGATGTTTCCTTATTAATTTCCTGTATGGATGATATATCTATTGATGTAAGTGGGGTGTTAAAGTTCCCTACTGTTGTTGTATTGCTGTCAATTTCTCCCTTTAGGTCCATTAGTGTTTGTTTCATATAGCTTTGTGCTCTTATGTTGGCTGGATATGTATTTATAAATGCTATATCTTCTTGCTGGATTGACCCCTTTATCAGTATGTAGTGCCCTTCTTTGTCTTTTTTACAATCTTTGTTTTAAAGTCTATTTTATCTGTTATGAGTGTAGCTACACCAGCTTTCTTTTCATTTTTGTTTTTGTGGAATATCTTTCTTCATCCTTTTACTTTCAGTCCGTGTGTGTCTTTACTTCTGAAGTGACTCTCTTGTAGGCAGCATATAGATGGGTCTTGTTTTCTTATCCATTGAGCCACTGTATATTTTTTGAATGGAGAATTTAGTCTATTTACATTTCAAGTAATTAAAGTATGTACTTACTGCCATTTTGTTAATTTTTTTCTGGCTGTTTTTGTAATTCTTTTCTGTTTTTTTTTCTTCTTCTCTCTCTCTCTCTCTTCCCTTGTGGATTGACAACTTTCTTTATTGTTACGTTTAGATTCTTTTCTCATTTTCTTTTGTGTACTTACTATAAATTGTTGCTTTATGGTTATCATGAGGTTTATATATAACTTCCTATGTATATAATAGTCTATTTTAAGTTGATAACAACTAAAATTTGAACACATTCCAAAACTTTACATTTTTTCTCCTCCCTCATGTTTTATATTTTGAAGTCACATTTTACATCTTTTTATTTTGTATATCTCTTGAGTAATTATTGTAGTTTTAATTAATTTTACTATTTTTGTATTTTATCCTTCATATTTTCTTTATAAGTGATTGACCCACTACCCTACTATATATTTACCTTTTCCATTGTGACTTTTTTCTTTCATATGTTTTCTTATTGTTAATTAGTGCCATTTCTTTTCAGCTTAGAGGAGTCCACTTAACATTTCTTGTAAGACTGGTTTAGTGGTGACAAATTCCTTTAGCTTTTGCTTATCTGGAGGATTCTTAATCTCTCCTTCAATTCTGAATGATGATGTTGCTGAGTAGAGAATTCTTGTTTGGGATTTTTCTCCTTTCAGCTCTTTGAATATGTCCTGTGAGTCTCTTCTGGCTTGCAAAGTTTCTGCTGAAAAAATCCGCTGATAGCTTTACGGGGTTTCCTTGTAATTAATATGTTGTTTTTCTCTTGCTGCTTTTAAGATTCTCTCTTTATCTTTAACTTTTGCCATTTTAATTATAATATGTTTTGATGTGGATCTCTTTGGGTTCTTCTTATTTGGAACTCTCTGTGTTTCCTGGGGCCTATGTATTTGTTTCCTTCCCCAGATTAGGGAAGTTTTCAGCCATTATTTCTTCAAATAAATTTTCTGCCTTTCTCTCTTTCTCCTCCTGGGATCCCTATAATGTGAGTGTTATTCCTCATGATGTTATCCCAAAGGTCTTTTAGTTTATATTTAATTGTTTAAAATTCTTTTTGCTGCTCTATCTGGGTGAGTTCTTTTGCTTTGTCTTCCAGCTCACTGATCCAGTCTTCAGCTTCATCTAATTTGCTGTTGAACCCCTCTAGTGTATTTTTCAGTTCAATTATTGTATTCTTCAGTTCTCTAACTTTTGTTTGGAACTTTCTTATATTTTCTATCTCTTTGTTGAAAATCTCACTATGTTCATCCATTCTTCTCCTGAGTTTGGTGAGCATCTTTATGACCATTACTTTGACTTATTATCAGGTAGGTTGCTTATCTCTGTTCCATGAATGTCTTTTTCTAATATTTTGTCGTGTCCTTTGGTTTTGAACATGTTCCCCTCTCTCCTCATTTTGTTTAACTCTCTGTGTTTGTTTCTATTTATTAGGCAAATCAGCTACCTCTCTTAGTCTTGAAAGAGCAATCATGTATAGGACCCATGAGTGTAATCCTCACCAGACCACCAGAGCTGGGTGCTCAAGGGGCATACCCATTGTGGGCAGTATATGCCTCTTGGCTCAGGTGGGATCATGTGAGCAGCATGTGGGGGCAGGGCTGCTCTCCTACCATGTCTGTCTGGGCTGCATGAGTGGTGTGTTGGGGTGGGACTGCTTGCCTCTGCATCTGTTGGTGTTGTGTGCAATTGGTGTGTGGGGGGAGCAAGGATGCTCATCCTCTGCATCTGTCCATGCAGCACGCATTTGATGTGGGGCAGGGTGGGAACCAAGATGCTTGCCCACCATGACAGGGAGTGCTGTGTGTGAGCAACACAGGGCTGCTTGCCTGCTGCTGTTAGCAGGTTTGAATGGGAGTTCAAAAATGGCACCTGCCGGCACTGACACCAGCAAGGTACAGGGAACCGATAAAAATGGCATCTGCTAGTGTGCTGTCCTGAGAGAGAGTTCCAGCAGACTTCTTCCCCTCTGGTAGATGCTTTAAGATTAGCAATTGAATCTCCTTCATCTATGGTCTACGCTCTTTTCAAACTTCTGCTTTTTGCATTGGGTTCCAGGGTGAGTGGCTCTATGTGCAAGTCCTTTTAGAGCTGGGATCTTCATTTCCAGTGTAAATCCCATTGATTTGGAAAGCCAGTTGTTTTGGAGTTCCTGTCTCTGGTGTAGGACCTAAGGGTTGAGCTGCCTCGTGTGGGGTCCAAACCCCTTTCTCCTCAGGGAGAAGCTCTATTTATTTATTTGTTTGTTTGTTTGTTTATTAAAGATTGGCACCCGAGCTAACAACTGTTGCCAATCGTCTTTTTTTTCCTGCTTTTTCCCCCAAATCCCCCCAGTACATAGTTGTATATTTTAGTTGTGGGTTATTTATTTATTTTGTTTGTTTGTTTGTTTTTGAGATCCCTCCTGATTGTGAGTCACCATGTCAGGGTGGAGTTTTTGATGAGAACATGTCTTTGCCTCTCCTACCCTTCTTGATGTGGCCCTGTCATTCTGTGCTGTGGAGCAGGTGTTCAGCTAGTTCTCAGATTCTTTTCAGAGGAATTTGTTCCATATTTGGCTGTATATTTATTGTATTTGTGGAAAGTGATGAGTTAAGGATCTCCTTATGCTGCCATCTTGAACCCCTCTCTAGATTCTTCTTCTTTTTTTTTTTTTTGGCATGTGAATTTTCAATTGTACTAGCACCATTTATTGAAATGACTATCTTTATCCATTGTATCACTTTTGGTCCTTTGTCAAAGATCAGCTGGCTGTATTTATGTAGGTCAATTTCTGGGACCCCTGTTCTATTTCGTTGATTTATTTGTCTGTTCTTTTGCCAATATCACACTGTCTTGATTACTGTGACTTTATAATAAGTCTTGAAGTTGAGTAGTTTTGGTTCTCTAACTTTGTTATTCTTCAGTATTGTGCTGGCTATTCTGAGTCTTTTGCCACTCCATAGAAACTTTAGAATGGGTTTGTCAATATCCACAAAATAACTTGTTGAGATTTTGATTAGGATTATGTTGAATGTGTAGATCAATTTAGGAAGAACTGGCATCTTGACAATGTTGTCTTCCTATTTGTGAACATGGAATATATCTCCATTTCTTTAGTTCTTTGATTTCTTTCATCAGAGTTTTGTAGTCTTCATTATATAGATCTTATACGTATTTTGTTAGATTTATACCTAAATATTTCATTTTGTGGGAATGCTAATGTAAATGGTAGTGGTTTTCATTTCAAACTCCACTTGCTCATTGCTGGTATATAGGAAAATGATTGACTTTTGTATGTTAATGCTGTATCTTGCAAATTTGTTATAATAGCATCTTAGTTCCAGGAATGTTTTTGTTGATTCCAGTCTACTAATGAGTCCATCAACTCTTAAGATTGCCTCTTTACTTCTTTGTTTTATTAGCAGTTTTACTGTGATGTGCCTTAGTGAGATTTTCTTTGTATTTATCTTTTTGGAAGTTTGTAGCATTTGAATCTATAAGTTGATGTCTTCCATTAGTTTTGGAAAATTCTCAATCATCATCTCTTCATATATTGGGACTCTGCTTTATTCTCTCTTTTAAGATGCAATTGCACTTGTGTTAGACCTCTTCACTATATCTCATGTAGTGTATTAAAAGACACCATAGATTCTTTGCCATTCTTTGCATCAAGGGCTGGAATCTGTTTCTTCCCTGACCCTATCCCCTTGGAATCTGGGCTGACCCTGTGACTTGATTTGACTATGAGTACCTCATCTTTGTGGCCACTGGGACACAAAGTATGGTTCCTTAGAGCAGCAGATTAAACATCACCTGGAACTTGTTAAAAATGCATGTTTTTTGGACCATTTTGGAAAATGTTTCAAGCTCTAAAGATATCAACACTGGATGCCATCTTTGAAATGACACAGCACTGAGTAGTAAGAATGTAACTTAACTGTTGATGTCATTGCCAAAGCATTAGCATGCCTGGTGATGCCCTCCACTTTTCAAATTGATAGTCCTTTCCTGTGATTGTGTGAACCTCAGAAGGAAGAAGCTCTCTTTTCCTGGTGGCATTGCTAAGGTGTTATGATATAACCCTGGAACTATTGGCAGCCATTATCTTTCACTTTTCAGAAAAAGTCTCTATGGGGTAGGACAGAATGAGATTGACAGAAAGGTAAGATAACTCCCAGACAACTTTTTTGAACCCTGAACCCGACTATGCCTCAAGCTCCAGATTAGCCCTTGACTTCTATGTTATGTGAATTTTTTTTCTCAAGCTAGTTTGATTTGGTTTATGCACTTATAACTAAAGAATCTTGACTAACACACAAGTAAATCCCCTGCTTCCCTTTCCAAATGATATCTCATGCAGTGCCTCCAAAGTATAAAACGGATAAATGTAGATATGCTCTAAATGGAGAAGAGATAGAAGTCCTCAAACCTTACCATGTGGCTTTTCCCAGCCCTCCCTCAGAATCTCCTGGGTACTCCAGGCAACACAGATTAAGAACTACTTATAGGAAACCTTTTGGTGGCCTATGACGTAAGTCCTTGTTCCGCCTAATTTCAGCTGCAACTGTAATAGAAAGTTGCTTCAAGTGGCCCAACTCAAGCATCCTGCTGTGTCTCTGCTCTTCTGTCCCTGGGGTTTCTCTCAAGTCACTAGGTTTGCTTAGCACAGACACAGGTGGCCTGAAAATTTAGGGAGTTCATGACTCTGGGGGCAATCTTCTATACAGATGGGTACATAAATGTCCTGGCCTTCCATCCTGTGGAGGCACATTTCTGAGTCACATTCTATATGATTCCAGAGAATCTACAATGTGATTGGGTCCTAGGTGCCTACAGTAGTAACCAGATTAATACTGCATCTTTTTTTTTTATCCTTCTTTGCCTCATCTCCCTGCTTCCCTGCTCCTGTTTCTTGTGATTGCTTCCAAAATAAACCACCTGCATTCAGTCTTTTTCTCAGGCTCTGCTTTTGGGAAAACCCAAACTAAGATATCAGTGTTATAAAGTATAGAACTGGGAGTTAGGACATATGGTTTTGAATCTCAGCTCTGTGAGTTAGGTTATGGTATAGGCCTAATCACTTCCTTTATAGGTCTTAGATGTGACATTTGTAAAATGAGGAAGTAAATTAGCTACTTACTTAGTTCCTTCTAACTCTGACTTTCATATAACCCTATGTACTATTATAGAAACTGGACAATTTCACCTGAAACTAGAATAGGTTGGCCAATATGAATAGTCAGGCCCTTGAGGTTTTCCCCTCTTTTCTAAACACCCTTTCACATTTTTTTCCAATATTTTTCGCCCAAAGTATCCAGATGATCTGCCTCACTCTCCACCTTGATTGGTCTTTGTAATTACAGACCCAGAAAAACAACCGTAAATACCCAGTCCTGAGCAGACTACACACAGCCATTTTGATGGACCGGAAGCTCTCAAAACCACTGACATTCAGAGCCTCATGTTTGTGAAGGACATAAAGATTGAGAGTGAAAACAAGTATAGTCTGAATATGAGCAACTATCTGGATGACTAAACGCAGCATAATAGCCTTAGTACTTTAGGGCTGGAGCCAAAAATGCTTAATGAAAAATGACTTCAATTTTATATTGATTTAAAAAAAAAATGAAATGTTACACCTGGGGATCCAGTTATAGATTCAATCTACTTTTCCTTGTAATTTGAGACAAATTGAAATCTATGGTAATGAACATAATCAGAAAGGGAAAGTCTGTTCTTTTCTTGTTTCAGCAACTAGAAATTATCAATTTGAAGCTTTATTGTTGTTGTTGTTGTTGTTTTACACAGTGGTGGCTTCCAGTGGGGCCTTAATACAATAATTGTGTTGATTCCTGTTGGGGAGGAGGGGAGAGGGAAGAAATGCCTGCTATTTTAAAAGGAAGCAGGAGGAGTGTGGAGGATATGGCATAGAGGACATTCCTGCACACTATAGTCAGGTAAGAGGGGTTCCCCCATGCTCGCCAATGGCTTCCCTCAGCAGGGCTGGTATTACACGAGAAGAAGGCAATCAGCCAACTACAAATGCTGTTTAAGGGGCTCATACAGGGCTCCTGTCTTTCCAATGATTTCTTCATTTAGTCCTTGATGTGTGAAATTTCTTCGAGATCAGAGCCCTTCCTTTGCCAAGTAAAGAAAAACTCTAATGGAAAACACCTTTGTGAAGGTATAGTGGTGGATAGAGTCCTGACTTGGGAGTCAGGTGATAGAACTCTTGCCTCTGCTCTGCAGATCATTAGCTGTGTGAACTCAGGTGGGTCTCTTAATCTTTCTGTGGTATGGTCTCCACATCTCTAAAATGAATGGATTCAGAAAAGATGATTTCTGTCATCCTTTGTAGCTCTAACATCTGGATTGTTGATGGAAATTCATGCTACTTTATAAATGACAGGTATATTTTTTCTTGGAGTGAATTTGATGATAGGACGAGAGTGTCAGGGTTTGTAGAAGCTGAAAGGGGCCACAGGTGGAGAAAGGATGAACTGTATTTCTTTACAGTTTTTACCTCTCATGCTTATTACCATTCCATCTGCAACATTGCATGAAAGGATGTAAAATACTGTAGGAGGCTCGGAATAGTTTAAAACTGGTGGCTTTTATTGAAAGACAGACATAGGTTCTAATCCCAGCTCTGTTATTTATCAGTGGTCACGGGAATCTAACAACTTTGAGCCTCAATTTACACACCTATAAAATGGGGATAATAATACCTCCATTATGGCATGTCAGGTATCCTGGGAAGTGATGGTTAGGGGGAAGACATCACTAGGGAGGAAGATTACAAGGTTTCACAAGCCAGTTTTGTCCTCTGGATGACATTGTGTCTCCCTAGTATAGAAGGAGATCGTAGAGCTTTGCTATCTGCAGGCTATCAATTTGAAAAATGCAGGGAGTCATCAGGCATGCTAATGCTTTGGCAATTACATCAATGGTTAAGTTATATTATTACTACTCAGTGCTGCGTCATTTCAAAGATGGCTTCCAGTGTTGGTATCTTTAGAGCCTGCAACATTTTCCAAAAGTGGTGATGACACATCATAAATCTCATCAATATAACTTTGAAGATGGATTCGTATCTGGGCACATGAAAAGCAAAAGCACGGTTATGGATCATTGAAACACAGCACGTAGGCTGTGTTTACACAGAAAACAGCCTGAAATAACTGAAACCTTAATTTTGATAAGAATTAGTGTGAACTCCAACCCATGCTTGTAATTAACATTCGTGATGTTGTCAGAGAAGCTTAATAATTTCTTGTATTCTAATTAGTTTGTTAAATATAAACCTTCAACCATAGAGAAGAGCAAAACATCTCATGATGTATCTTTAGCTGACTCTGGAAATTCATCATTCAACAATGTACTTTTTCTACCTCAGAGATGAGTTGTTGGTAAAAACTCCTTTTATAATCCCTGATATTTTTATTAAGAGGCTCTTTAATTCTTCTTTAGACTCATGACTCCCAATCTTTCTGGTGGTATGTGACCACTCTCAAAGCAAGAGCAGTTGTAAGTTCATCTTAACTCTGAGGTTAGTGCACTTTGGAATTCTTAAAAATTCTAGCGCAGTTTGGACCTAATATGTGGAACACTTAAATTTAAAGGGCTGCCACTTTTCAGCTCTGGCTATTACGGAATCAACAAACTCTATCCCTCCTTTATTTCCGTACAGTAGGAATAATATTCAGATTTCCTGCAGCTCATTCCTGCAAGACGGGGAATTGAGATGCAGATTACTTGTGCCTACTATGGAAAGTTAGTGTGGGAAAACATGTGAGTTTCCAGTAATCTTCTCTTCCCCACATATCCATTCATAATTCATTTAAAATGAAATAATGTAACATATACTTTGTAGATATTACATGACTCCTTATTAGAACTAGAAAGAGAACCATGAAATACAACAGGCCACCCTCTTCTTGGTAGCTATAGTACATTTACTGATAATACTAAGAAACATACATTAAGCTCCTATCCAAAAGATTTTTTTCTATATGAGAAGAGTAATATATACATCTTCACTTCTTTTGTAACATTGACAGCCAAGTATCTACAAGAAGAAAGGAAATAATAATATCTAGAGTCATTCAGACAATTACTGATGAGTATGACAAGAACCCAACTCGCAGCATTCACACAAAATCATTTTATTGAGAAAATGTTCATTTATCAACAGGAGAAGTAGCAGACTGTGTATATCTGTTTCAGTAGAAAACTACTCAGCTCTTATTTAACTAGCTGGGAGCACCTTTATTCTCAGGAACAACAGCATTCTAATAGATGTACCATCAGACAGACACCAGATTTATTCTCTGAAACAGAGGAGCTTAGAAATGTACAGTTAAGTAGGAAGTTCCTGTAAGCAGAGACTAAAAACAGCTCAAGGAAATTTTTAATGTAGGGTATGCTATTTGACCTCTTATAATTGTATACTATTTGCTCAAAGTTCAAAAATGAGATGGTGAGGGAGGAAGAAACAGCATGGGAGGAGACAGAAGAAATGACTGGATGTCCAGAAACAACTTGAATTCTTTCTGCTCTGTGGCTTGTTGAGTCTTTTGAAGGATTTCCTGCATTATGGCAAAGTTGTTATTCTGATTATGAGACAGTCAGATTCTAGTTGTGAGCTCATCACAGGGTGAACATTTTGGTATAATATCATCTGTGTCATGAAGCTATTACCTGGTTAAATAAGTCTTGCCTGGATGTCTCTGCTTTGGGAGGATAAATTATTGAGATATTAATTTGTGTGTTGTTTGGGTTGATGTGTAAGAATCAGAATGACTGGGTGCTATACATGTGATATTTACAAAGTTTTGGTCTCTTTTTTCAGAAGGTAGCCAAGTATTTTGTGTCCTTTGTCTCAGGGTCATTTATTAGGCCTAATGCAGAAGTTTCTTGAAGGCAGTCTTTCTACTTAGCTATCATAATTGTCACTGAGGAAAATGTGCAAGAAGCAAGAGAGAGATGAGAGCTTCCTTAAAGTGGAAATGGGGAAGAGGATGGTGGGTCCAAGTGTATCAGTGAAGGCTAGAAGTCTGAGATGAAGGTGTCAGCAGGGTTGGTTCCTTCTGAAGGCTGTCAGGAAGAAATTGTTCTATGCTTCTTCCCTACCTTCTGGTGGTTTGTTGGCAATCTTTGGTGTTCCTTGGTTTGTAGACACATCACCCTGATCTCAGATTTTGGCTTAGTCAACTACGTGCGTCACGATTGTCTTCATCAGTTCAGGCTGCTATGACAAAAATACTATAGACTGGATGGCTGAGACAACAAACATTTTTTTCTCACAGTTCTGGAGGCTGGGAAGTTCCAGATAAAAGAACTGTAAGATCCAGTGTCTGGTGAAGATGCTTTTCCTGGTTTGCTGATGGCTGTCTTCTCCTTGTATCCTCACATGGCAGAGAGGAGAGAGAGAGAGGAAGCAAGCTCTCCTGCTCATGACTCTCCTTATAAGGGCATTAATCCCACTCATGAGGGCTCCACTTTCGTGACCTAATTATCTCCCCAAAGCCCCACTTCACATTATCCTTACATTGGGGGTTAGGATTTTAACATACGAATTGGAGAAATAAAACTTAGTCCATAACAATGATGCCACTTGCTGAGATAGGGAAGATTGTGGAAGGGAAAGATCTACAGGGTAAGGAAAACCCACAGTTCTTTTTTGGTCAAGTCCAGACTGAAATGCCTGTAAATACACAGATGAGGATGTCAAGTAGATAACTGGATAGATGAGTTTTGAGCTAAATTTACAGGTCAGGACTAGAGCATCATAGTCATATCGATTGTATTTAAAATCAATGTCCAGATAAGATCATTTGGGAGACTATGTGGACAGAAAAGAAGACCAAAGGCACGCTTTGGTGTACTCATACTTCAGTGATTGGAAAGAGGAGAGGAAAGTAGCAAAAGTGGCTGAGAAGAAAGGGCCAGTGATGTGGAAGGCAAATTGGGAGAAACCAAGAGAAGGAAATGTTTCAAGGAGGGAGTGGACAACCATGCCAAATACTGCTGAGAGGTGAAGCCAGACGAGGATAGAAAAATAATAATTTAAGTTGAAATATGGAAAACACCTTGATGAGAGTGATTTCGGTGGGATTGTGGTGGGGAGGTGGGGCGGAGCCTGATGATAGAGGATTGAGAAGAGAGTAGAAGGCAAAGAAGCAGAAATGTATTCGTATAGACCGTTTTTTCAAGAATTTTGCTAAGAAGTAGTGCAGAGAAATATGGATGGGTAGAGATGAATGGGGTTTTACCACAGTGACAAAAATCAACTGAAATCATAAGAAAACTTGATTATATTTCATATTAGTAGCTAGAGGTCAGGTATGGCCCTGCACCATGGGTCTTCTGATTTCCGGACACAAGCTGACAGAGCTCTCTTAACCTGGGACGTGCTCCTTTGACGGAAGAGGGAAGGAGCAAATACAGAACCGTACTATGAAATGTCTCAAATCTTCAGCTTGTACTTGCCATAGTTCATGTTCATTTACATTCCATTGGCCAAAGCAAATTACCTGGCTGAGCCCAATGTCAATGAGGTAGAGAAGTATACTCCTACAGGAGACACTGCATCTCACATGGTTGCAGGTGTATGTATGCTTGTCTTTTAAGGAAGAAGTAGTGAATACTTGGGAACAATGATGCTATCTACCCCCAAGACCCTATATACGTATGCTTTATATTTATTGAAGTATAGTTGACATACAATATTATGTTAGTTTCAGATTGCAACATAGTGATTCTACATTTATATACATTATGAAATGATCACCACTATAGTCTAGTAACCATCTATCACCGCACAAAGTTATTACAATATTATCGACTATATCCCCTATTCTCTATATTACATCCTCATGACTTATTTATTTTATAATTGAAAGTTTGCACATCTTAATCCTCTTCATCTGTTTCACCCAACCTCCTTTCCACCGCCCCTCTGGCAACCACCAATTTGTTCTCTGTATTTATGAGTCTGTTCTGTATTTTTGTTTGTTTGTTAAGTTTGTTTTGTATTTTAGATTCTGCATGTAAGAGAAATCATATGGTATTTGTCTTTTATGTCTATTTCACTTAGCATAATACTCTCTAGGTCCATCCGAGTTGTCACAAATGGCAAGATCTCATTCCTTTTTATGGCTGAGTAGTATTCCAAGGTGTTCATGTGTGTGTGTGTGTGTGTGTGTGTGTGTGTGTGTGTGTATCACATCTTTATTCACTCATCTTTTGATGGATACTTAGGTTGCTTCCATATCTTGGCTATTGTGAATAATGCTGCAATGAACAGAGGAGTGCATGTATCTTTTTGAATTAGTGTTTTTGTTTTCTTTGGGTAAATACCCAGAAGTGGAATTGCTGGATTGTATGGTAGTTCTATTTTTAACTTTTTGAAGAACCTCCATGCTATTTTCCATAGTGGCTCCATCAATTTTACGTTCCCACGAACAGTACGTGAGCGTTCCCTTTTCTCCACATCTTTGCCAACACTTGTTATTTATTGTTTTTTGATGACAGCCATTCTGACAGGTGTGAGATGATAGCTCATTGTGGTTTTGATTTACATTTCCCTGACGATTAGTGACATTGAGCATCTTTTCATGTGTCTATTGGCCATCTGTATGTCTTTTTTGAAAAAACATCTATTCAGGTTCTTGGCCCATTTTTTAATCAGATTTTTTTTTGATATTGAGTTGTATGAGTTCTTTATATATTTTGGATACTAACACCTTATCGGATATATCACTTGCAAATATCTTCTCCCATCGCCTTTTCATTTTGTTGATTTCCCTTGCTGTGCCAAGCTTTTTAGTTTGATTTAGTCCCATTTGTTTGTTTTTGCTTTTTTCACCCTTGCCTGAAACAGAGCCAAAAAGGTATTGCTAAGACCGATGTCAAAGAGTGTACTGCCTATGTTTTTTTCTAGGAGTTTTATGGTTTCAGTTCTTACATTTAAGTCTTTAATCCATTTTGAGTTTATTTTTGTATATGATGTAAGAAAATTGTCCAGTTTCGTTCTTTTGCATGTGGCTATCCAGTTTTCCTAACACCATTTCTTGAAGAGATTATTTTTTTCCTCCTTGTATATTCTTGCCTCCTTTGTCATAGATTAATTGACCATATAAGTGTGGATTTATTTTTGGGTTCTCTATTCTGTTCTATTGACGTATGTGTCTGTTTTTGTGCTAGTATCAAACTTTTTGATTGCTATAGCTTTGTGCTATAGTTTGAAATCAGGGATCATGAAACCTCCAACTTTGCTCTTTTTTCTCAAGATTGTTTTGGCTTTTCAGGGTCTTTTGTGGCCCCATACAAATTTTAGGATTATTTCTTCTAGTTCTGTGGAAAGTGGCACTGGTATTTTGATAAAGATTGCATTGAATCTGTAGATTGCTTTGGGTAGTATGGACATTTTAACAATATTAATTCTTCCAGTGCATGAGCACAGTGTATCTTTCCATTAATTTGTGTTGTCTTCAATTTCTTTCATCAGTATCCTATAGTTTTCAGAGTACAGGTCTTTCACCTCCTTGGTTAAATTTATTCCTAGGTATTTTATTCTTTTTGATGTAATTGTAAATGAGATTGTTTTCTTAATTTTTCTTTCTGATAGATCATTATTAGTGTATAGGAATGCAACAGATTTCTGTATATTAATTTTGTATCCTGCAACTTTATGAATTCACTTATTAGTTATAATAGATTTTGGTGGAGTCTTTAGAGTTTCTATGTATAGTATCATGTCATCAGCAAACAGCGACAGTTTTACTTCTTCCTTTCCAATTTGGATGCCTTTATTTCTTTTTCTTGTCTGATTGTTGTGGCTAGGACTTCCAATACTATGTTGAATAAAGTGGCAAGAGTGCACATCCTTGTCTTGTTCCTGATCTTAGATGAGATGTTTTCAGCTTTTCATCATTGAATATGATGTTAGCTGTGGGTTTGTCATATAAGGCCTTTATTATGTTGAGGCATGTTCCTTCTATACCCACTTTGTTGACAGTTCTTATCATAAATGGGTGTTGAACATACGCTTTTTTTTTTTTGAGGAAGATTAGCCCTGAGCTAACATCTGCTGCCAATCCTCCTCTTTTTACTGAGGAAGACTGGCCTTGAGCTAACATCCGTGCCCATCTTCCTCCACCTTATATGTGAATGCCTACCACAGCATGGCTTGTCAAGCAGTGCCATGTCCACACCTGGGATCTGAACCAGTGAACCCCAGGCTGCCAAAGTGGAATGTGAGAACTTAACTGCTGTGCCACTGGGCCGGCGCATGAACATACACTTTTTTTTGATGGATGATATAAACCATGTTTGTACGTGGTTGAAAATAATGCAAGAGAGAACCACATTAATTGTAGAAAAAAGAGACTGTAAGAAGGTGAGGAAATATGTGGTTTTTTTTTTTTTTTTAGAGATAAGCACACTTTCTTATTAACAGGAGGAAAGGGATAGAGAGAGTGCAGATATTAAAAGATTGGTAATTTTGCCATTTTTTTATTCTAAGACTCCTTTCTTTCTAAATTTTGGTTCCATATTGACTTCCCTAAAACATTTAAGATCAGGATACCGGGGAGATGTATTTTGTGAAACTTGAATGATTAGGAATCTTCCTTTGTTACTTTCAACAAAACAAAACAAGTTGATCCAGAACTATTTTTTAATCCTCAAATTTCTAGAGACTTTGCTACATTGTTGTAGTAATTAGGACTATACCAAAGTTTAAGACTAAGATCTCATTATTTCTAGGACATGCCTCATGCATGTAATAGCTACTCAATATCTACTTATTGAATGAGTGCATGCATGAACCCCACCCAACACATTTTTTAGGCAACTTTTTTTTGCTGAGGTCACATTGGTGTACAACGTTATATAAATTTCAGGTGTATATCCTTATGTTTTGACTTATGTATAGAGTACATTGTGTTCACCACCAAAACTCTATCCATCACCACTGGCATGTGCCCCTTTTACCCCTTTCACCCTCCCCCATTCCCCTTCTTCTCTGATAATCACCACTCTGGCCTCTGAATCTGTCTTTGTTTATCTTCCACAAATGAGTGAAATCGTATGGTATTTGTTTCTCTCTGTCTGACTTATTTTACATAACATAATACCCTCAAGGCCCATCCATTTTGTTGCAAATGGCAAGATTTTGTCTTTTTTATGACTGAGGCATATTCTATTGTACATATATATATATACACCAAATCTTCTTTATCCATTCATTTATTCATGGGTGCTTGGGTTGCTTCAAAGTCTTAGGTACTATGCATAATGCTGCAATGAACATAGGGGTTGTTATATCCTTTCAAATTAGTACTTTTGTATTCTTTGGATAAATAACTAGGAGTGAAATTGCTGGACCATATGGTAGTTCTATTCTTAATTTTTTGAGGAATCTCCATACTGTTTTCCGTAGTGGTTGCACCAGTTTATATTCCCACCAGCAATGTATGAGAGTTTCCTGTTCTCCACATCCTCTCCAACACTTCTTATTTCTTATTAATTGAAGCCATTCTGATAGGCATTAGGTGATGTCTCATTGTAGTTTTGATTTGGATTTCCCTAGTAATTAGTAAAATTGAACATTTTTTCATGTGCCTGTTGGCCATCTGTATATCTTCTTTGGGAAAATGTCTGTTCATATCCTCTGCCCATTTTTTGATTGGGTTATTCATTTTTTTGTTGTTGAGTTATATGAGTTCTTTCTTTATTTTGGAAATTAACCCCTTGTCAGATATATGATTTGAAAATATTTTATCTCAGTTGATGGGTTGTCTTTTAATTTTGTTGATGGTTTCCTTTGCTGTACAGAAACTTTTTAGTCTGACATAGCCTCATTTGCTATTTTTTCTTGTTTTGCTTGCCTGAGTACACCTGATATTCAAAAAGACACTGCTAAGACTGATGTCAAAGAGCATACTGCCTGTGTTTTCTTCTAGGAGTTTTATGGTTTCAGGTCTAACATTTCAAGTCTTTAATCCATTTTTAGCTAATTTTCATTTATGGTATAAGATAATGTTCTACTTTCATTCTTTTGCGTGAGGCTGTCCAGTTTCCCCCACACCATTTATTGAAGAGATTTTCCTTTCTCCTTTGTATGTTCTTGGCTCCTTTGTTGAAAATTAACTATCCATAGATGTATGGTTTATTTCTGGGCTCTCAGTTCTGTTCCACTGATCTGTGTGTCTCCTTTTCTGCCAGTATCATGCTGTTTTGATTACTATAGCTTTGTAGTATGTTTTGAAATCTGGGAGTGTGATACCTCCAGTTTTGTTCTTTTTTCTTAGGATTGCTTTGGCTATTCATGGTATTTTATTGTTCCATACAAGTTCCATTATTTCCATGAAAAATGTCATTGGGATTCTGATTGGGATTGCATTGAATCTGTAGATTCATTTAGATAACATGGCTGTTTTAACTATGTTAAGTCTTCCAAACCATGAGCACAGAATCTTTCTATTTCTTTATGTCTTCTTCAATTTCTTTTAGCAATGTCATAGTTTTCAGTAAACAGAGATTTCACCTCCCTCGTTAAATGTATTCCTAGGTATTTTATTCTTTTTGTTGTGATTATAAATGGGATTATATTCTTGATTTCTCTTTCTGCTAGTTTGTTATTAGTGTATAGAAATGCAACTGATTTTTGTATGTTGATTTTGTATCCTGCAACTTTACTGTATTCATTTCTAATAGTTTTTTGGTGTATTCTTCAGAGTTTTCTGTGTATAGAATGGTGTCATCTGCAAAGAGTACAAATAGTTTTACTTCTTTCTTTCCAATTTGGATACTTTTTATTTCTTTTTCTTGCCTAATTGCTCTGGCTAGGACTTTGGTACTATGTTGAATAAGAGTAGTGGGAGTGGGCATCCTTGTCTTGTTCCTTTCTTAGAGGGATGGCTTTCAGGTTTTCACCAATGAGTATGATGTTGGGTGTGGGTTTGTCATATATAGCCTTTATTATGTTGAGGTATTTTCCTTCTATACCTATTTTATTGAGAGTTTTTATTATAAATGGATGTTGAATCTTGTCAGCTGCTTTCTCTGCATCTTTTGAGATGATCATATGATTTTTATTCTTCATTTTGTTGATGTGATGTGTGACATAGATTGACTTGTGGATGTTGAACCGTCCCTGAATCCCTGGAATAAATCCCACTTGATCATGGTGTATGATACTTTTAATGTATTGTCGTATTCAATTTGCTAACATTTTGTTGAAGACTTTTGCATCCTTGTTCATCAGCAATATTGCCTTGTGATTTTTCTTTTTTGTGTTGTCCTTGTCTGTTGTGGTATCAGGGTAATGTTAGCCTCATAAAACGAGGTAGAAAGCATCCCATCCTCTTCAATTTTTCAGAATAGTTTGAGAAGGATAGCTACTAAATCTTCTTTGAATGTTTGGTAGAATTCACCAGAAAAACTGTCTGGTCCTGGACTTTTGTTTTTCAGGAGGTTTTTGATTACTGTTTCAATGTCTTTACTTGTGATTGGTCTATTCAGATTCTCTATTTCTTCTTGATTCAGTTTTAGCGGTTGTATGATTCTAAGAATTTACCCGTTCCTTCTAGGTTATCGAATTTGTTGGGAGGCACAGTTTTTAATAGTATTCTCTTATAATTCTTTGTATTTCTGTGCTATCTGTTTTAATTTTTCCTCTTTCATTTATTTTATTTATTTGAGCCTTCTCTCTTTTTTTCTTAGTGAGTCTAGCTAAGTGTTTGTTAACTTTATCTTTTCAAAAACCAGATCTTAGTTTCCTTGATCTTTTCTATTATCTTTTTGTCTCTATTTCATTTATTTTCTACTCTCATTTTTATTATTTCCTTCCTTGTACTGTCTTTGGGCTTCATTTATTCTTCTTTTTCTAGTTCTTTTAGGTGTAGTGTTGGATTTTTTATTTGAGATTTTTCTAGTTCTGGGGATAGAGCTGTATTGCTGTAAATTTCCCTCTTCCTACTGCTTTTACTGCATCCATACTTTTTGATATGTTTTGTTTTAATTTTCGTTTGTCTCCAGGTATTTTTTAATTTCTCATTTGATTTCCTCATTGATCTGATAGTTGTTCAGTAGTATGTTGTTAATTCTCCACATATTTATGACTTTTCCAGCTTTATTCTTGTAGTTGACTTCTAGTTTCATACAGTTGTGCTTGGAAAAGATGCTTGATATGATTTCAGCCTTCTTACATTTATTGAGACTTGTTTTGTTTCCTAAAATATGGTCTATCTTTGAGAGTGTTCCATGTGCTTTTAAGAAGAATGTGTATTCTGCTGGTTTTGGATGGAATGTTCTATATGTATCTATTAAGTCCACCTGGCCTAGTGTTTCATTTAATGCCAATGGTTTTTTGTTGACTCTGTCTGGATGATCTATCCATTAATGTTAATGGAGTATTAAAGTACCCTACTATTATTGTGTTACTGTTAATATCTCCCTTTAGGTCGGTGAATAGTTGCTTTACATACTTTGCCGCTCCTGCATTAGGCAAATATATAGTAATAAATGTTATGTCTTCTTGGTAGAATGTCCCCTTTATCACTATATAATATCCATCTTTGTCTCTTGTTATCTTTTTTGGTTTGAAGTCTTGTTTGTCTGATATAAGTATGCCTTTACTTGCTTTCTTTTGGTTTCCATTTTCTGGGAGTATTTTCTTCCATCCCTTCACTCTGAGCCTATGGCCTGGATAGGTCTCCTAGAGGCAGCATGTTGTTGTGTCTTGTTTTTCAATCCATCCAGCCATTCTCTGTCTTTTCAATGATGAACTTAATCCATTTGCATATTTACATTTTGAGTGATTATTGATATGTGAGGGCTTAATACTGCCATTTTATCTTTTTTTTTTTTCCAGTTGTTCTGTTTTTCCATTGTCTTTTTTTCCTTGTGTTTCTATCTGCCATTTCAGGTTAGTGGTTTTCTTTGATGTGTTTCTAAGTTTTCTCTTTTTTTTTGTTGTTTTGTGACTCTACTCTGAATTTTTTTTTAAGATTTTATTTTTTTTCTTTTTTCTCCCCAAAGCCCCCCCCCTCAATACATGGTTGTATATTTTAGTTGTGGGTCCTTCTAGTTGTGGCATGTGCTATGCCACCTCAGCATGGCTTGATGAGCGGTACCATGTCCATGCCCAGGATCTGAACCAGCAAAACCCCGGGCTGCCAAAGTGGAGCACATGAGCTCAACAATTTGGCTGCAGGGCTGGCCCCTGATCTGAATTTTTGTTTTGTGGTTACCATGAAGTTTGTACACAAGATGTCATAGATGAGCTAGTTCTTTCTCTGCTGACAGCATCTTATCTCCATTTGCCCATGCAGGTTTCTTCATTTTCCTTTTCCCCTTCTATGTTTTTGTTGTCACAAATTATCCCTTTTTGTATTGTGAGTCTGTTACCAAATCAAAGTGGTTATAGTTATTTTGTATGCTTTCTTTCTGTTTAGCTTTTATGTTATAATTATTTACTAATCTATGCTGATATAGAGATGCAATTTTCTGATCCTGTCTACCTATTTATCATATTGCTCAAAGCTTTGTATATCTTTGCCTTTTAGGAGGATTCCGTTCAGTTTTTCTTGTAAGGCAGGTCTAGTGGCAATGAACTCCCTCAGCTTTTGTTAGTCAGGGAAAGACTTTATTTCTCCTTCATAACTGAAGGATAATTTTTCTGGATAGAATGTTCTTGGATGACAGGTTTTAATCTTTCAATATTTTGAATATATATTTCCACTCTCTCCTAGCCTGTAGAGTGTCTACTGAGAAATCCACTGATAGCTTAATGGGGGTTCCTTTGTAAGTTATTTTCTTCTCTCTGACTGTTCTTAATACTCTTTCTTTGTCATTGAGTTTTGACAGTTTTATATCATGTGCCTTGGAGAAGGTCTTTTTGAGTTGACATGTACTTGTATATCCAGTTCCTTCCCCAGGTTTGGGATGTTCTCAGCTATTATTTCTTTAAACTCTCTGCTTCTTTCTCCCTCTCTCCTCTTTCTGGATATCCATTATCCTTGTATTATTTTTCATAATTGATACATATATTTCTCACAGAATTTCTCCATTTTTAAAAAAACTTAGTGCTCTCTCCTCTTGCACCTAAATCATTTCTAGATTTCTGTCTTCAAGCCTGCTATTTCTTTCTTCCATATGGTCTGCTCTATTTTTAATGCTTTCTACTTTATTCTTTATTTCATTTATTGTGTTCTTCAGCTTCAGAATTTGTTTAGTGTTTTATTTAGAGTTCCCATTTCTTTGGTGAAGTACTCCTCTGTTCATTACTTTTACTTCCAAGCTCATTGAACTGTCTTTCTCAGTTTGCTTGCAACTCATTGAGTTTCTCCATGACAGCCATTTTGAATTCTCTGTCAGTTAGATCGCAATCTTTCATGACTCCAAGTTTCACTTCTGGAGAGTTGTCATTTTCTTTTTGTGCTACTGTGTTACTGTAGTTCTTCATGATGCTTGATGGGTTATTCCTCTGCTGGTACATTTGTGTTGGCAAACAGCTTTCTTTTTTGAGTAAGGCTTTGTTTACTTTGATTCTCAGCTCCTTCTGTGTGTATCTGGGAACCTGTGCTTTCCACTGTTCATTGCCTG
The DNA here is from genome assembly GCF_021613505.1 of Equus quagga. Lineage (NCBI taxonomy): Eukaryota > Metazoa > Chordata > Mammalia > Perissodactyla > Equidae > Equus > Equus quagga. The sequence continues at coordinate 110,906,605 of NC_060267.1, forward strand.
TGCCATGGGCATTGTCAGCATCCTCCTGTGCTGCTTGTGCTCCTGAAGTTGTTGCTGGCATGCTGCAGTCATGGGTATTGCTACTATGGCCACTAGCATGGAGGCACCTCTGCTGCTTCCAGGGTCACCCAGATCATGCGTTCCCCCACTGCAGCAGTTGGAGGGTGGGGAGTGGTTTGATAACTGGTGTCACAGGAACCTCCCCCATGTCTGGGTTTGTTGGGTCCACAGGTGCTGCTACTACTGGTGGAAGGGCCAAAGTTGTAGGTGACTCTGCAGCTGGGAGGGACCAGGATCATGGGCTTTGTTGTTGCTGTTACCTGGCTCTCTTTGGGATCTCCATAGGCTCAGGCACTGCTGCTGCATGCACTGCCTGTGCTGCTCCTCCTGGGTTATCTGGGGATGCTGGCAATGTTGCTGCTGGAGGTGCTGGTTTCACAGGTGTCACCACTGCTGTTGGGGCCTGGAGTCTTGTATGTAGACCCCATTGCTGACAGGGCCAGTGTCATCATGCGTGCCACTGCTACCCACCACCATTGTTGCTCCTGCAGCCTCTGGTCTTGGGGACTGGTGTGCTGTTTGGAACCTCAAGTCACAGGCACCACTGCTGCTGCCAGGGGTATCAGGGTCTTGCATGCAGTCTCTGCTGCTGGAAGGGCTGGTGTCAGACGTGCTGACACTGGTGGATGGGGAAGGGAGCTGGGTCACTGACACCACTCTGTATCCTGAAGCCTTAGATCGCAGGTGCTCTCTGCCAATGCTGGAGGAGATGTAGGGGCTGATCCTTGAGTGCCACTGTGTCTCCTGCAGCCTCTGGTCTCTGGTGCTGCTGTGCTTTTTGAAACCTAGGTCACAGACACCGTTGTTGCTGCTGGGGGTATCCACATCTTGGATACAGCCCTTGCTGCTGGAAAGGCCAGTGTCAGAGGTGCCATCACTGGGGGAGGAGAAGAGTGCTGAGCTACGGGTATTGTCATAGTTCCTGGAGTCTCCAGCCACAGGCCCACAGTGATTTTGGGAGCATGGGCTGCTTGAATTCCTGGGGCCTCCATTTTTGGGTGTGACATCAGTTCCTGGGATCTCTGGTCAGAGGCATGGCTGCAATTCCTGGGGCCTCTGGTCTCAGGCACAGCTGCAGTTCCTGGAGCTTCTGGTCTTGGTAGCTGCTGCTGCTACTCCCCTGGTTCCATTGCCTCCAGAAGGTCCGGTCCACCCACCTTCAGATGTATAGGTGTGTGGATGTCTCAGCTGTTCTGGTATGCTGTACAGAGTCTTTTGTTGGTCTATAGATGACCTACTTGCTGTAATTTAGAGGGGAGAAACAAAGGGAACAACTTACTCTGCCAAGATGCTCACCTCAGGCAACTTTATAATGACTAATTCTTTAATACTTTAGGTTATATCATCTCTTTTAGCTCTGGGAGAATGAAACCCAATTCTCTTTAATGAATACAAGTTGTGAAAGGAAAAGATAAATCTTATATAAGCATATGCTTTGAGAATGAAGTCCTTTAAAATGTAGATAGATCAGGTACAATTAAAAACTCGTGTGTGTAAGTTGTAGCCTCTTATCTGAGACATATGAGGCAAAGTTGCATATCTATTAGGGTGTTTAGGGTTTTGAGGCAGCAGGGCTTTCAGACTGAAAATCTGAATCTTCTTTGCAATGTATATATTAAGAACATCAATCTTAGTAATAACTTCTACTAGACGAACAAGTATGAAGGATTTCACCTACCTCGAGTTAAGAAATGAACTCATTTCCTTCTCATAAAATATTCTTTTCTCCATAGCAATGGTATAAGGTAGTAACTCAAGTAATTAACACCGAAGAATGAGCACGCCTACTTAAAGTGTCCTTATATAGATGGTTTCCTTGCTCTCTTCACTAAGCAAAGCCTTTGGGATTGCAGACATGGGTAAGAATGCTCGAGTGTATGGGCACTTCAATGTACAATGGAATTGTTCAGCAGGTTTTGAGCTACTGAGTTGCCACTTGTCTCCTCTGAGAACCATGATTCTTAATTATGAGAAACCCATTTTGACAAAGATTGAGAGTGGCAGAGACTTAAGTGGGAAAGTTAGCTGTCAGAATATCATCTGTCCCCCATTTTTCTAGGTTTAGGAGGGTATTTGAGAACAAAATCCCAATTTCATAGCGATTGCTCCTTAGCAGATAAATTGGCAGTGATTTGGGAGTGAGGCTCATGACATTTCTGCACATTTTTAAATCATTCTTTAGAAAAGAAATCCACTTGGTTAATTTTGAAACTTAGGTGTTGTCTCAATCAGTAGCAAGCTCAGAGACCTCTCTGGGGGCCAGCTACTGTTTTCTGCTGCAGTTTGGACACACACGGACTCAAGCTGGAAAATCAATTCTGAGACTTACTAACTGACTGACATTGAGCAAGTTTCTTTACTTTGCTGAAGCAAGTTTAACTCATTTATAAACAAGAATACTAGTACTTGTCTGCAAATTCATTTATTTACTCTTTTAGTAAACATGAAGTACTTACCATATTCTCCTCCCTGGGCCGTGGATACTAGGAATGCAAATACAAATAGCTAATATTTGGAGAGTATTAATCAAGTGCAATTCACTCTAAATACATCTTTTTTATTCTTCCCATCAGCTTTATGAGAAAAATAGATACCCTTATACTCGTTTATCACATTAAGAAGCTGCACTTAGAGCTTAACATGCAAGTTACATAAAGTGGAAAGCATGGAGACTAAATTCAAACCCAGGCAGCTTTCAATTGGGAGTGCACTTTCTTAACCACTGTGCTGTATTGTAAAAATGCAAAGAACCAATCCCTGCTGCGAGTGTGGACACAAACAAGACAGTGAGCAGTTATAATAAATGGTTGTGCAAAGTATCCAGGCATTGTGGAGGAACAGCACTTAATTCCCTGGGATCAGCTTTGGTTTGAAATCTAAGACCATGATGAATCTACGAAAATTTTGTCTGTTCTGTTTGGATTGTTGCTGATTTCAAAGCCACTGGTATCAGAAACTCATAAATATATACCAGAATTTTATAAATGTCAATATTTATCATTTAAATGTCAACCTCTCTATAAAGATTCATGATGTCACAGTGATAAAGTGCCAGATATTTTGCCGAATGTCTGCTATTGAGGAATTACTTAGCTCATGCCACCATTTACATTAAGAGGATGACTGGCTGTTTAAAAGATCCTGATTTGGTTAATGACTGATACTATTAAGAATCTACTTCACAGAAAATATGCTAATATTTTCATTAATAAAGTGCATATTTTAATAAAAAATGAAAAGTGATTTTTATGAGCACATTATAGGAGGATGTGATGTGTGAACTATACTGTAAAGGCACCAGTAAATCAGAATGAAACAAATGAAAGTAGTACATTTTTAGTTACTTGAAGTTTGGGTCAGATAAAATGAAATAGGAAAGTTTTGAATTAATAGCAAACCACAAGCTTGGAGACTTGCATGCAATCCAGTGTTTCTGTGTACTGTGTGCTATTAACTTGAAAGCAAAACTGGCTTCTGTAAAACATTGCCTTTTGTTAATTAGACAACTTTGAGCTTTTGAACATGAATCATTAGCTGCTGATATTGCCCTGAGGACAAATGTTTGTGATCTCCTGGGGCCGTTACAGATAAAGAAGAGGGGAAAACAATGAGGAGAGGAAAGTGCTTATTTCTCAGTTTTAGATTATCCAATTATTTCAAGTAGAGAAATATCATTAATAGGGTCACTTAAAATAGAATTAAGTGGGAAAATAGGAAGAAAGCATCTCGGTTGCAGGCATGGAATTTTATGACAATTATAAAAAATAAAAATTATTAAAAAATAGCTATTTATAATTTTAATGGTGACAGGAGACAAATGCATTGCAATTTCCTATATGTGAGGAAAATGTGACATGCACCAGTAGCATCTATATTACTACAAACTATGGGACTTTGTTTGCAGGCAAACCCATTAACCATTATTAAGGAATCCTGTGATGTTCTCGGCAGAGACTATGTCGACTGAAAGGGAAATTTCATTATATCTTTAAACATTTAAATACTTGGATTCATAGTTTGCTGATCTTTAGTAGCCTCACTCTCATTTTGATTGAGATTTCTTTTACTCCTTGACTCTTTATTGATGGCGACTTTTGCATTTATTGTGTCACACAGAGAGGGACTTTTTTTTCCCTATATAGGTTTACTTCCCATGTGCTGTTTTTGTCAGTGCTGCTGAGTGCTTTATCCAGCAACCCGGACTATGTGACAGATTTCCTGGGAACATTTGCAGGATTATCTCTTTCAAGCTCTAGTCACTATCCACTGCACGCACGGTGGGGCAAGGGGCATGTGTCCTACTTTAGTCTGCAAAACTATATATAACCAGGCCTAGCCTGCTTCCCTCTGCTCTTCCAGCTCCTCTGTGGCCTCTGCTAGTGGGAAACAAAAAGTGTAGGGACAGTAGATAAGAACCAAGGTGTCGCCCATTCCACTGACATCAAGAGACTTCAACACCCGGAGACTATAGGTGGTAGACAGGGAGAAATGGAGTAAGGAGGTCACATGGAGGAAAAATGGCTCTTAAACACTTTTTAAAATGTAAAATACTATATTTAAAGATTGCAGATATTATTATTGTTTTGATAGCTTAAATTCCCTGAACTTTCTCTGAAATTATGGGAGGGGGCAAGCTCTATTTTTCCTTCTGTTTTGTTTTTTTTTTCCTTTCCTTCTCATTGTACTTCTTGTTCTGCCCCTAACAATGAGGGGCCAGTAAGTGGAGGTGGAAAGGTCTAGCTAGAGCTATCCCCTCCCCTCTCTTCCTTGCCCCACTCTTCCCTTCAAGCCACGAGAGAACTAATGGAAGCATATTTGTATCTTTTTGCCTGACCATTTCACAGCATTGCTGTGTTCAGATCCTTCTATTTGAGTCACCACTGGTTTCTGCTCCAGGAACCTACCTCTCCCAATATCCTCTCCCTCACATCTCACTTTCCTGTGACCTATTCCTTGCCTCCATGGGGAAGTTTTTGGGGGTTTTTTTTAGGCCTCTTTAAGTGCTCTGTTTTGCTAAAAATAGTGGCCCTCTCACATAGGTTGGTGACATTTCATGATAATCTTCAGGTGATAAAAGAGAGAAACACATTTTAAATGAAAGCAACAGGCACTGCATGCTCAGATCACCTTTGTTGGGTGCAAGCCAGTTTGCATGGCTAACAGTTTTCTTCGTGCATGGGTGGTTATTAGATGCTTAATGACCATCGCTGTTAGAACTTTTGATGGTCTTGGATCTGGGTGAACAGTTTGCAATCTGGCTGCATTAGCTAAGTCCTCTTTGTAGGAAGGCATATTTCTACCTATTTCTAGATGAGAGCCCAAACAAGATTTAGTTTTTGACCTGGATAGAACTTTTTTGGGTGGTGGGGGTCTTGGAAGAGTGTGCGTCTGTTTTGTCAACAATTTTTATTACTCATATAACAAACATTCATCATGTAATAAGCACTTGGGTATTTAGAAAAGGGAGATTCAAATGTTTGGAAAGACGTCCTGTTTATAATTTTATTTATGAAGGAAACACATAGCTCCTTGATCACAGATTTTGGGATTCTGTTTCTTTCTGTTTGCCTGGATCCTAGGAAGATGCTTGATCTGTAAGGGATACTCATTAAGTGTTTGCTGAATTAATGAATGTGAAATATAAACACTGTAAAGGAAATACACTGCAAGCAGAATGCAGGTGCTGAGGCACTGTGAATGAATCCATCAGTCGGAGGAAAGAGGGATGGCAACATCTCCAGTAGAAAAGGTGAATAAAAGCAGATGAGTCTTGCTTTGTCTTTGTGACTTCTTTTGCCTCAGTTTCTTCACTGGTAAAAACAAAGGGTCTAAATTAGATCAATATTTTTTTAAACTTTAGCTTTGTGCGTGATAATCACTTTGTTGAAGTGTAGAGTCTGGGAATCCATCCTCAAAAGTCTGATCTGGTGGTTCTGGGTGGACATCAGGAGTCTGCATTTTTCACAAGCCCCATAGGTGGTTCTGAGGCAGGTGGTCCATGGATGATCTTTAAGCACCTAACATACCTTAGAAACTCTCTTTCTGCTTGTACTGACATCTGCTAAAACTCCTTGATGCCCTCATAAAGTCATCATTTATGGTGTTTCTCACAACCTGTCATTACTCTCCATACATATCCAGCAATTCCAATCTTCAGCATCTCTGTTGAGCAGAGATTTTCAAGTTCAGTGACCTCCGTGGATCGATAGCCAGTTTGAGTTGGCTGCCATTGGGTCAAGTTCAAAAAGTTGAGGCTGGAGTGAGGCTAGAGTCCTATGTATAGAAGACAGCCTTTCCTCCTCAAGGAACTGCTTCCTTCAGAAGGGACTATGAGTGTGGGAAGCATTGTGATTGATCCGCCCACGTCAATGCTATCCAACTTGGCTTCCACGTGCTGATCTCCTTTTGGAGGCTGCCCTGCTCAAGGTCACTGAGATATTTCTGAGAGAGTTGAAGCCACAATGGGTTCAGCTGTTCCCTGTTCCGGTGAGGCACCTAGCCTTCTAAACGCTGTGCTTCATGTTAACAAAGCTGATAGACTCTACACGAACCTTTGCTGATGTTATTGTCGAAAAATGGGTACCTGTTTTCACCTTTCTTCATAACTTCCTAAATTCTTTTCAGCCATGAATATTCTTTAGCCAAGTTAATGGACTGTAGCACTCCTGACTTGAGCTCCACTACATATGCCTTGAGTAAAATAACATTTATTTTCCTTCTGTTTCATTTTTTGTATGATTTTTATAGGAACACATTTTATACTTCTATAGACAGAAAAAGTGGATGAGCACAGATAATCCTGTTAAGTATCTCTCTCCTCCCAGTGCACTGGAATCTCTTTTTAAAGCTGATAAATCTTTCCAATCAGCTTGACATTCCTCCCATCTCTTCCTTATGTCACTCTTATTTTCGTGTTGGTGGAGAGTGTCTGTAGCATTCTACAAATGCCTCTGTCTTAACAGGGCCTCATGAAACATTTATTATTGTCCTTTCGCTGAAATTGCAAAAATTGTCATAAGAGTTCATTTCCTTGACATGTTTTGGGAACCAGTGGGATACTGAGGCAAGAATATAGTGCTTGCCACATAGTAGATAAACACAAATGCTGTTGACTATGAATGGGTTAATGCCTGGATGCTGGATGTCAAGAAGTTTATGGTCTAGTCCTGGCTGTGCTACTTATGAGTTCTGTCTTCACAGGCAACTTGCTCAGCCTTTCCGAGCCTCAGTTTCCTAATCTGTAACTGAGGAACTCAGAGTAGATGGCCTCTTTCTGCTAAAAACTGCAATTCTAACATAGCTGTAAGCATAAAAGTCACCATGGATGGATATGCCTGTGTATTGATTATTTGCCTCACCTCTCAGTTAGGATACTTTCAGCTACAGATTCAAAGTAACAAAATCTCATACTCAAATGGCTTAAACAAAAAAGACGTTTATTCTCTCACATAAAAGGAAGACAAGAGGTAGTGTAGCCTTCGTATTTCAGTGATTAAGAAACTCAGCAATGTCATCAGGCACCCAAAAGCTTTCAGTCTCTGCACTGTGATCTCCTGGGAGCTAGTTTTCCTGGTGGCTTTATGTAAATTGAAGCATCATGATTCCTTTTTCACATTGAATGGGAGAGAGAAGAAAATCTCCTGGCCAATCACACAGTATGATTCTTTCTCTTCAGTCTGTTTGGGCCAAGCAGAGACTCGTGTCCATCCTTGGACCAGCTGAGGCCTGCGGGACCTGAGTGGGGTGAGTGGATAGGACTAGTCGTCTGGGGTAGAATGGACACTGGGGTGCTCATCACAGTGTCAACTGTACGTTATTAACCATTACACATTTGGTCGTGCAGTGCTGAGTAGAAGGCAAAATCTACTTGGAAATCTTTATACATCTACGTATGTAGTTCAGTGTTACACCTGCTGTTGTAACTGACACACCAAGAACCCAGTTTCAGGTTGGTGGCTGTATAGTGGGAGCACTTGATATATTTCAATCCATTCTTGGCATGTTATAAAAGATCCAGATTAAGTGAACAAAATGCAGTCTCTGCTCTTCATTCTAATGGGAGAAGAAAGAAAGAAATACTTGAAAAGGTAAACTGGAATACAAAGAAAGTATATGTCAAGTGTCAAAGGAATCATACAGAAAATAGCCAATTACTAGACACCTACTGTGTATCAGGCATTGTGTTAGGTGCTTTGCATATGTGATTACATTTAATTCTTGCAACAACCTTATTAGGTAGACAGTAACATCACCACTTTATAGAAGAGAAAACTGAGGCTCCGAGAGATAAAATACCATGCCCAAAGTCACTCAGCTAGTTAGTTCCAGGGCTGGGATTTGAACCAGGAGCTGTCTGTCTCCAAAACCTGTGCTCATTCCACTACATCATGCTTTAGACAGTAAGTGAAAGTTGGACCAGAAACTTTGAACCAATTTAGCCTTTTTACCATCTTGTTTTGGGATAATGGCCTAAAAGAGGGTGCAATTAGAAGAACTAAGGTCACAGAGCAGAAAGAGGTGATTGTCACTGGTTGGGTTCTTCAGAAGATGCTGAAATGGAATTTGAGGTACAAAATGTTTATTGGAGATCAACACTTGTGAAGGGAAAGAGCAAACAAAATCGGGTCCAGGAAAAAGTCCAACTGTGATGCAGGCCCCACAAAGCCATGGCTAACCCAGCAGGGAGCGCTGGAGTAAGTATTGCCATTCAGAGTGTCCTACTTATGGTTGAACAGTTAGGCCTTTATACTCCTGTGTGGCTTAGACACTGGTTATGGTCTACCTTGGGAAAGTGTGACCTCAGTGAGCTGGCTCTCTGGAGCTGAGGTAGGCCCTGGAGAAGCTTACAGTTGGAGTCTGTCTACGGACCCCCTCCTTGCAGCTGGGAAGCAAGGCTTTTCTTGAAGGGGATCTGGACAGTGCAATTCTCTGTCTATCACAGCGATGCCAAGGGCAAACTCTGCCTATGTCCCAGTCCTGCCTATATTCTAGTTTGTGTCCAGTGAGTGTTACTGAAAGTGGTGACTGGGGGCCTATTTGACTGAAATGGGTAAGAGCCTGGGGATGACAAGACCACAGGTGTCATTTCCATGCTGACTGAAATGCTTACGGAAGGATATCTTTCAGTCTGGCCTCATTTCTTTCAAACCAGGTCTCATTTACTCCTCAAAGATGCAATTTAGCCAGTGGGACACATTGTATTGTCAATGAATGAGAGGCATAAACTGTAAAAGAATCAAAAATGTTTATTTGGGGGTCTTAGGAATTGCAATTTGTGAGACACAGACTTGAGTAGAAACTCAAATGTGCTCTGAGGTGAACAAAAGAGGCAAGGATTTATAAAGGCAAAAAGAGAGAAATTCTAGCAGGGTTACAGAGGTTGTTTTGCAAGATTTATGATTGGTGCTGGCAACAGCTGTTACTTCCAGGCTATATGTGATTGGTTCCTAAGGCCATCTCTGAGGCAGAAAGTTCTTGTCTATGGGAGTAAGCATATTTCTTGGAAGAAGGTCAGGATGATAGCAACGAAGCACAGCACAAAAGTTTACATCCACTCGAGTGGAGACGTGCACAAGCCCCGCTTCCCCAATGGCCTCCCAGCTTCATTTGAGGTGCCCTTGAGGGGTGTGATTTCATTCTCTAATCGCCTTCCACAGTATCAAGAGACAGAAGCCATGTTTTCCCATCACAGCAGAGAGATCCAGCCAAACCAGGTCACCAGATTTCATTGTTTTTCCGAAGTTAGTGGATTTTTAGGATTGGGTTCTACTAAGGTAATTATGAGATGTTCACAGGCTTTTGGAGGTCAAGAGTTTACTCCTCTCAGAGACTATGTAAATCATCTTGACTGTGGTAATCATTGCACTATGTATATCAAATCATCATATTATACACTGTAAATATATATATGATTTTTATTTTTAAAAAAAGATGAATATGGGCCAAATGATAAAGCCACTCTTGGTGTGGCTAAGGAAACAAATACACATGATGCAATAAAACATGAATCAGATAAGCCCAAATCTGAATTCTACATTTATCGCTTACTGATTGTGTGACCTTGGGAATGTTTCTTCACCTCTTCTAGTCTGTGTCCTTGTCTATAGAATGGATTAGCTATTGCTGTTGCTGATGTTATTATTATTTTGATTTCCAAACATTTTACCCTCTTGGTTATTCTCTGCCTCCATTCTAGAACTTTTCTGTTAAAATGTGGAATTCAGAGGGCTGGCCTCGTGCCTGAGCAGTTAAGTTCGAGCACTCTGCTGCAGGTGGCCCAGTGTTTCGCCGGTTCGAATCCTGTGCACAGACATGGCACTGCTCATCAAACCACGCTGAGGCGGCGTCCCACATGCCACAACTAGAAGGACCCACAACGAAGAATATACAACTATGTACCGGGAGGCTTTGGGGAAAAAAAGGAAAAAAATAAATAAATAAATAAAATTTAAAAAAGGTGGAATTCAGAGATGAATATGATCTGCTGGACCTAGTAAGACCAAAGTGGAAGACAGTGAGACTCGACCTTCCTTGTCCAAGACAATATACATCACAGGTATGTGATGAACACAGGACAGGTTTGCAGTAGTGTGATTGACAACCACACACACTTTTAGCTCAGTTGTGGTGAATACTTGTAGGCCTTTTTCTCATAAACTGCAGTAACTCAGGCTTCCCCATGTCCAACCCTGACTCTCATCCATCAAATGCAATTGAATTAAGCCAAAACGTAGGAGTTTATGTTTGTCTCAGTTAAATTCCACGCTGCTTGAAAAACAGGAGAGATGTTTCTCACCTATCATACATCCCAGCTGTACCAGTTGTTTGTGGTCCACAGATCCATAGAAAGTGGAAAAAACAATTTACTCCTCTCCTTCGGGGACCCTGGCTGACCCCCTGAGTCATTTGCAGAGGCCTTGGTGACCAAAGTGACCCGGAGATGTTTTCTCTCCCATACTGCCTGGCTGCATTTTCCTGTCACAATTAAGAGATCTGCAAGTCTAAACCACACTAACGTGCCCATAGAACAGGGCTGGAGGAGGAGTGTAGACTCTCCTTTCTCACTCAGATATCATGTGTAATCATGTTCCAAGTTGCTTTGCAATGGTCAGGCAGGACTGGAGCAGCCCTTCCTGGCTTTCTAAGATGTTGGAGTAATTTTGAATGGGAGGCCAAGCCAGTGCAGGTTAGTGGGGATATTTGCAAGCAAGCAGAAATCACCTATAAAAGAATCCTCCCAAAAAGGCATTGGATTTCTTTTTAATTTCCCCCCCTTTCCTGGCCAGAATGTGTCATTCTACTTCATAGGCCACATCACGCTTCTGGGCTTGCCAGGTGAGCATGAGAGGCCATGATCCACCCCATCTAGACTCCCAAGCGTCAAGCCACATGGTGACCACAGCTGGGAGAGGAGGGGAGCTGGCTTCTGGCAGGTTTCCACATCAGCTCTATTGGAGTGATAATTGGAGGGGCTGTCATTAGGTACCTCTTAATGGCTTTCTTAAATTGTGCTGACTTAAATTTATTTAGTTCCAGGGGTTCTCTGAGCAGTCATAACTGTATTTCAAATAGCAATTTCTATAAATTAGAAATGCCATTTTTCTTCAGCCCAAGAATTTCAATGAACCAATTATTCAAAACCAAATTCAATCAAGTGCTTTTTTTTCTCTTCAGCAAGTGTGTATTCCCTGGGCCTGCAAAGAAACATGATGTTGCCATTGAATTGGCTGAACTGAGCTGATATACGGGGCTGTCAGAATTTATTGCTAATTTGGCTGTTAAGATTTGCAAGGACTTGACAGTACTGGTGCCTTACATAATGATATTTAATGTCTGGTCTTGGGTTTGAACTTCAGTTTTCCCAGGTGTTGATAAACACATGACTTTGCTCTACTTTTGCAATATATATTCTCAACTTAGTTGATTTCCTTTGGTGGAGGACAATTTACAGGTGTGGCAATAGTGTTAGTGCATTCTTTGTCTGTTCTCATTATGCCGATGTGCTGTAACTGATGTTGGGCGTGTGCATGCACATGTGTTGTAAGTAACCACCTCTACTCGGGCATTGAAAACCTAGTGATATGGAAAAAATATACCATGCAATATCCTAGTTACTTCCTTGGGTAAGGGTAGGGATTCTGGCCAAAGTGAAACAGCTGCAGGAATCTGCCACAGTAGTAGAGTATGGGATAAATAAGAAATACGTTTCTATAATTTAGAGGCCCAAAAGGTGTTAATAGTGTAAGATTGAGTGTTAAGAGTCCCAGATTGCCTGGGTCTGAATCCTGGTATCACTACTTAGTAGTTGTGTTGACCTTAGGTGAATTCTTAAACTCTCTGAGCCTCAGTTTTTCCATCTGTAAAATGAGGATGATAATAATGGGAATGATAATAATCCTTTTCTCCCAGGCTTGGAATGAGGAGATAATGTTAAGTGGTTGCTCACTGCCTGGTTTAGAAAGTGCTCACATCATGTTGAATGTTGTTGCCATCAATTCAAATGTAGAAGGTGCTGTTCAATGATTGCTTCTCAGAATGCTTGGACAAAGGTAACCCCGTGTAACAAAGGCAAGGCTTAAGGGCCAATAAATGATTCTCTTCCTATCTTCCACAAATATTCATAGAGTTTGATACGTGCATAGTACTCTAATGGGATCTCTGGCCTGCCAAAAAGTAAATAATAATAATAAAAGAGCAAGGCCTTGCTCTTGAGGATTCCATAATCATGATATAATTAGAACTAAAGATATCTAAGGTATTTTTCAGCATAAAAATCTGTGACTTAGGGTCTCTTCATATTCAAAAATGGCGATTGTCATCTTCTAACACCTCCAGGGAACTCTAGGATGACTCTAATAGCAAAGTCTTTGGTTGGGGTTTGAGGCCTATAAATGGAGGAATTTGGAAGCGCAGCCAGAGCCCCTCTCCCCTCTCCACCTCGGGCCTTCAGGACCTATCCCAGCTCAGAGTCCTGGGGCTAAACTGAAGGAAGGAAGGATTGTCCCAGATAGTACGGCTGACTCCTCAGTACCATGATAGGGCCTGTGTTTTAGGGTGGCTCTCTATCATGGATAATCATTCTAATAGCTAATATTTGTTGGGTACTTACTATGTGCCAAGCATTGTGTAAAGTACTTTATGTGCGTGTCTTATTTAATCCTTACACTCACCTTACAATATAGACATTTTTAGAATCCTATAATTACTGGGGAGGATATTGAAGCTAAGTGGGATGAAATAAGTGGTAGAATTGGAACCTCACCGCAGATTATCTGACTCCATAGCTCATGCTCTTGACCACTGGGTATGATGCTTCTGCTCTTGCCTCTGCCCAGTACCAGCATGGTGGCATGGACTAGTCCTTTCCTGGCTCTTGTTCTCACTCTTCTCATCTGTGAACTGAGGGCACTTTTTGAGGCATAACACTCTTCAAGTTATAACATCCTAAGACTTTAGATGTGTTGAACCCTTTATGTCAAATAAAATAATGGTGGATTCCACAAGCATGTAACTCATTTCCCTAACTTCTTCCCTTTTGACTTTCCCTCAAATTTCCTGAGGATGGATTGCAAAGAAGTAGTGTACACATGCTTTTTGTTTTATTTCTTTTATTTCTTTTTTAATTCAAACTGACCCAAATAGGCTGCCTACACATCTTGGACATTGCTGGTTTCTGTGTGTGATTCTAGCCCCGAGGGGCACCCATCCTTGCTTACAGTGATGTCCGAGAACAGCTCTCTGGGGACATTTGACATGTGTTAGGTGAAGCAAGGTAATGGTTGTGTTCAGAAGAATGTTTTCAGCCAAGTTAGAGCTGAGAATTGAGGAAAGTAGGTAATAGCTAACTCTCTATCAAATAGAAGTGTTTGAGAATTTGGGAGTACTTGGGAATGTGTGATAGTAAATATATGGTATAATTTTGTTCAGATTTAGCCTAATGCACCTTCAGATTTGGTTATTAACGAGGAGGGTGTGAACACTGGAGAGTGATAAAGGACTCTCTGCTCTCTGATAAATGATATGTGGAATTGAATGAAGTATAAAGACACAGCAAAGAGAAAAAGAAGGTGAACTAGAAAAATTTCAAGTCCAGAGACCAGCCGGTGGCACAGTGGTTAAGAGCCCATGTTCCACTTCAGCAGCCTGGGGTTCGCCGGTTTGGATCCCGGGTGCTGATATGGCACCGCTTGGCAAGCCATGCTGTGGTAGGCGTCCCACATATAAAGTAGAGGAAGATGGGCACGGATGTTAGCTCAGGGCCAGTCTTCCTCAGCAAAAAGAGGAGGATTGGCAGGAGTTAGCTCAGGGCTAATTTTCCTAAAAAAAAAAAAAATTTCAAGTCCAGTCCACAGAAACGTTTCGTGTACCCTTTACTCCTTGGAGATTTTAGTCTCTTCCTTGGAATAATGCATAATATAAATGTAAACTCATGCAATGACTATATTTATGACTAAAATAGCGTTACAAATAGAGTTTTTGACCTCAACCCAACAATTAATGGCTAAAAATGGGAGGTAGACAAGAATCATCCATCTTTTATTCATGTACATGGTTATCCATTCAGTAATTTTAGAAAATTATCTGAAACTCAGCTCCCCTACGCCACTACCACCTAGTTGACTCCTTCCATTCTGCTTTCAGTTGAAATGTTTCTAGCTGGCTCCAAACTGTGTTGATGCTCCTGACACATGCTCTCAAAGGCATCCTGTACTTCTTTTATAATAGCACTTAACACAGTCCATTGTAATTGGTTATTTCTCAGTGAGAGAGCTTTTGGCCTTTTGCTCGGGACAATGCTTCATAGTGTTAAATTATCCCATGTGTTACTGACTAAATGGCAGTAGATTGTCCCAGTCATTTGACAGTCGAAGATGCCACTGTTCATTTCCAAATGCCCTATGTGGGTGAATATTTTTCCTGGTTGAGAACCAATGGAAGAATATAAATTCCAAGAAGGCAGGCATCATACATGTCTTGCTCAATATTGTATTCCTTGTACCTAGCATGCTGCCTGGGACACAAACGGTGCTCAGTAAAAGAACATTTTATTGAATGAACGGAGGTGGCTCTCTCTTGGATGGGACTGGTGTGGAGAAAGGGGAAAATAACAAAGCTCTTTGAAGTGCTAGTTGAGAGGAACTTAGGATGCTATATAATGCTGCCTACCAACCCATTTGCTGCTAATTTTGTTTCTCTAGATCTTCCTTCACAAGATCAGGTGATAGAGAAGGGAGAGTGGTAGAGAAGAATAAAGCGAATGCTATATATCTAATTAGGATAGGGTGGGGGGCTTCTGGGTCTGTGTTTATTCTCCCAACAATTTGATTTCATTTACCTTTTGGGTATCTGGAGATAAAGTTCATAAAATAGAGAATCATGAGAGTGTTTTTAGGAGTCGTGGTAAGATTTCACCATAGATGGCTATCTCTCCCACACGGAGGAGAGTAACATCTCTATCTCAGCCTTTGGAAAGCAGACACGAAGCCTGATGGCTGCCGTGGCCCTCCATCTGTCTCTGGGGTCGGAATTGTTCAGGTAGGATTGTAGCTGAACTCTGGGCAGCTGTTTGGTACTTTTACATCAGTTTCTTTCTTTGTGAGATAAGTTAGAAATTGCTGAAACCCAAAGACCTTAACATTTGAAGGCCATCATAAAAATATTTGAGAAGGCAGATTTTAGGAAGATCTGCTAAGCTGAATGTTGTGGTTTCTTGGCTGCCTGAATCTGCAAAGACCCAGCAACTAGTTTTAGGGAGCTTCTGATGTCTAAAGCACATATATATACACACAGAGTTTATATATGGGACATATAAAAATCAGGACCAAAGGATGGAGAAGAAGCAAAATTCTAACCATTAGAGTTAATATAACTGCTAAACATAACATGTGGCTAAGAGCTTCCTGGTTGCCAGAACAAAAATGGAAACACTGAAAATTATACAGTTCTCTTTTTTAATCAGTTTCCTTCTGGTGGCAAAAAAGAGATAGATGTTTATTTTACCTCAGACAATAGAGATAACACCTCAGGTGTTAGAATATTCCAGAAGGTAAGGAAAAAGCCAAAACCCTCTCAGTAACCATATAGCCATGCCTCACTCAGTGCACAAATGTTCATAATAGTGCACTGGTTTTAGTGACCCAAGGACAAATGTTAAGTCAGCTGCCTTCATGACTCACATTTTTTCTGTTCCAGTTTATTTGCACTCACTTAATGAGTTGATTGCCAGTTCTCTCTGTATATCTTGCATTCCAGTTCCTGAGAAGAGATAAACCGATTTGACTGATGGATCACTGGCAATATGGAGCATTTCTGTTGGGCAGTTTTCAAGCCAAGTCATGTTAGAGGTCACGTCCCAGCATGTAGAATGCCATTTCCACCAACTATAGCTAATTTGGTCTGCAAACAACGGGAAAAGCATGCCAACCTCTGTGTAAGCTTCTTCCTGTAATAGTTTTCTCAAAAGAGGGCAGTTATAACTGCCAGAAACTTTGAGGCTTCGTGACCCTTTGGTACACTCTTCTTTATCAGAAAGGAAGAGGTCGGTGTTGCCTCTCTGCTCTATTCCCCCTTCCCCTGCAGAGCAGACACGCCATCCATTCCTGGGAGATGGTAAGAGTCGGGTGTGCAATTGCTCCATTTCATCCAGCTCATTCAGGGCACCAAGAGAGAGAATGCACATCCTTTTCTAGTCCTGGGTTCCTGAGATTTCTTTTCAAGCAGCACTGCTAATAAGTAGAACGAGTGGGTGAGAGAATCTGAACAAGAAATTACATTATTTTTTGCAGCAATGACTTGACCAGCATTCAGTGAGAGAAATAACAGGCCTACGGGATCTAGAAATCCGTAGATGGCCTAAGCCCAAGTTAACTCTTATTTATAACTAAATTCTCCTTCCTGGCATATTTTTTGTTTTGTTTTGTTTATCTCCCAAGTCCTCTCTAGATCTTTTCTCAAGATGAGATACTAGAGCACTTGTGGCTCCGCTTCTAATTACTGTTTGCTTCATGTTGTGAACTGAATGTTTGTGTCCCCCGAAAATTCCTATGTTGGAACTCTACCCTTCAGTGTGGTGGTATAAGGAGGTGGGGCTTTAGGGAAGTAGCTTTAGGATTAGATGAGGTCATGAAGGTGGAGCCCGTAGGAATGAGATTAATACCCTTCTAGGAGTCATGAGAGAGCTTGCCTCGTCTCTCTGCTCACTGCTGTGTAAAGATACAAATAGAAGTCGGCATTCTGCAAGCTGGAAGAGGGTTCTCACAAGAACCCGACCATGCTGGCAGCCTGATCTTGGCCTTCCAGCCTCCAGAACTGTGAGAAATAAATATCTGCTGTTTACAAGCCAAGCAGTCTATGGTACTCTGTTATAGCAGCCGGAACTGACTAGGACAGTTCATTTGCATGCTGATTTTCTCTTTTTAATGCTGGGACAAGCAGAAGTGAAGTCTCCATAGTGAAATATTTAGCAAGAAACACATTTCCACTTGTTCAGCTTCCTATTATGTTCTTGGTTCCTCCTTACACTTTAAGTCAAAAGAATGCAAACCATTCCAAGGTTCCTCTTGATTTTTCTTACTGTATTATTTCTCCTTTTCACCATGATTTCTAACTATGACCTGAATTACCAACTTTGATATCTTTCCCTTTCTTTTAATAATTAGTTCAATGTAAGTCCCATTCGATATGTAACACTTTTACGGGAGAAACAAAGCTTTTCCTACTATCAACTTTGAAAATAAGATTCTGATATGGACTCTTATATGTAGTACAATTGATGAACAAATGGTGATGAGTTGTAGCAAAACTAACATAGTTTGGCTTTGTCAACACCCAGTACTGTTGGGCAGGGTGTTGAGGAGTCACACATGAGACACTCAAGAGTGGAAGTATAAGAATTTCACATTTTACCCTGCTTTTCTTTGTCTTGCATTTCCTGCCTGTGACAGATTACCCCAATATTTGTCCTTTTGTTGTTGTTGTTCAGGATAGTTTCTCATGATGGGAAATGTCAAGTCAAATAGCGTGACAGGACTTGCTGAATGATTGAGTCAACTCTTGACCACCAGTGGCATTGTCAGCCATGGCTGCTGAATTAATGAGGAAAATTAAACCTCATTTTTCAAAGGTCAAGAGAGGCTCACTTTTGTGATTTGACTTCATATGATTGATGACCATTTTTTTACCCTTCATTTTAGCATCTTTGATATTGAAAACTACCTGCAACAGAACACCATTTAAGATCAATGACCAATGTCAGAAAGGAAGAAACACGGTTCAGATTTGAGAGGCAGCACCTTAGAAAGAATTGGATGTCAAACAATCTGTGTTGGAATCCTAGCTGCGTGACCTTAGGCATATCATTGAACCTTTTAAAGGCTCCTCTTGTGTTTTTGTTAAGCTGTAAAAGTCAGGTAATAATCCTGCTTTATTTCAATGATCAAATAACGTGATCGACGTGAAGGTTTTCAATCGTATACAACAATTGACTTAGTTTTTGTTTGCTTGTTTTGTTTTCCTTAACGATCTCAGTCATTGCTATATTGACTCTGCCTTTGACAGGAGAGTGCTGTTAAGGGATATTTCATAGGAAATATACTTCCAAGCAAAAGGCAAGAAAATTTTCTTTTAAATAAGAAGATTCATTATATGCCAGAAAGATTGACCAGAATTCTCAAGAGATGTGCATCTACTTGTTATGTGGGTGTATTAGTTATCTCTTACTACATAACAAATTACTCTCAAACTCAGCATCTTAAAACAACAAATATTTATCATCTCAGTTTCTCTGAGTCAGGCATTCTGCTTCATTGGATGGCTCTGGCTCGGCATCTCTCATTAGGTTGTAGTCAAGATGTCACGTGGGGTGACAGTCATCTAGAGGCTTCGGCGTGGCTAGTGGCAGGAGGCCTCTTTTCCCTGTGGCCTGTTTTCTAGAGGCCTCAGTTTTCCACCACATGGACCTATCCATAGGGTTGCTTGAGTGTCTTCAGAAAGTGGTAGCTGGCTTCCTCCAGAGAGAGTGACCCAAAAGACATAGGAAGGAAGAAGTCACAATGCATTTTATGATCTTGTCTCTGAGATTACACACTGCTACTTTCACTAGAGCTGCCAGACACAATGCAGAATTCCCAGTTAAATTTGACTTTCAGATAAACAAGAAATACGTTTTTTAGCATAAGTATGTCCCATGCGATATTTGGAATATACTTATACTAAAAAAAAATGTTCATTGTTTGTTCCAAATTCAAATTTAAATGGCATCCTATTTTTTTCCCCTAGTTCTTGGTGGTTTTGTTTTAGAAAACAAATGGAATCAAACAGGTTAAAGCCATTGCTTCTTTATTCTGAGTATTTCTATCCTCTACTTGAAAATACATACAATCAAATTTGTCTTCATTTATTCTGTTAATAAGGTAATAAGCAAAAAAAGGATCACTGGTTGCTTCAAAAGAACCATTTAGAGCCCAAATTCGGGAATCTTAGTTGTGTTTCCATTTTTTTTGCCCCCCTTGCCTCACTTGCTGTGTCTTGCTCTGTCTCGTCTACACAGATTTCAAGTCAGTAGTCATCAATCTGAAGAATTCCTTCTGCTGTGGCCACCTGCCAGTTTATTTCTCCGCAGCAAGCAAGCTGGGGCTGTGCCTGAATCCAAACCGGGCCACTGAGCACTCATTCTACAGCTGTGTTATTGGAGGAAGGGGAGTTAGAAGGGCACTGACCCCAAAAGTTCTCGAGACTTCTCACTTATCATCAGGGAGGGGGAAGAAGGGAAGATGTTTCTCTGCTATTTACTTGTTTGCTCTATTTTTTGCCTCCTGAAAAGGTTTTTCATAGGAGGGGCTCATGTCTCATCAGTCATATAGCCCATAAACCTTCCCCAAAAGAGTGAGCTGAGAGAAAAATGTAACTCAAGATTTGATTTCACAAAGTCTCTATGCTCCCTAGACCTCAAACGGGGATTCACTGAATGAAGAGAATTTGTTTTTCCATTGTTTTCTTCTTGAGATAAAGAAGAGATGGTTTTGAAAGTCAACGACTTCTTTTACTGCCTTTGATGCTTTCTCAAAGTCTGATAAAGTGCTTGATGGAAGCAAGTCTCTTGTGGGGCTTTTCTAATGTTCCAGGGTAGTTTCCGATTGATAGAATATAGAGAAAGATTTCAAAGTTAGATGGAGTAAAAGCCAGCAGAAATCACCAATTATAGACACCAAAAACCAAAAAAAACTATTAAAAATTTTAAATGGCACAGCTGATATATGTGTGTGTATAGTATGTATATTCTGGCTCTGTGACTGTGACTTTGGGCATATGTATATATATATGTACACATATGTATATATAGTCCACTTTTCATGATGGGTGACATAAAAACAATATCAGAAAGAATTACTTTTATAATACAATTCAGAATTGCAATTTTAATGCTACACAAAAATTTTACAATAATTTAGATCGTGGCATGATAATGATTATACATATTTGATAAGTATATTTTTAGTTATCATAATAGTAATGAAGATTATATGAAAGTTATTAAACAATTATGAAATCGTATTTAACTTTCTCAAATATCTGGGCTGTTTCATTTAACTTCCTTCAGAATGATTTGTTCTTATCCTTTACCTTAATTTCTGAGGGAATTCAAGAAGACACCCATGTTTTTAGAGCTTAAAATGATCATTCTGCCCCCTTTCATTCCAATACATCCTGTTTTTATTTGCTAAATCTGGCACTCTAACTTCCTCTTGGCTCTATTTGTTAGAAATAGACACTTAGTCCATCCTTCACTCAAGGGGAGGGGAATTAAGTTTCACCTCTTGGAGCAAGAAGTATCGAATAACTGGGGACATATTTTTACAACCACCATGATGGTATAGTGGAAAAAACATGGACTTTTAAAGCTAAGAGACATTGCATTCGAATCCTTTCTCGTCCAATCATTAGTTGTGTCACCTTAGGCAAGTCACTGTTCCTCTCTGAGCTTCTGTTTCCTTATGTGTAAATTGGGAATAGTGATACCTTCCTGCTAAAGGGCTGCGCAAAACCCATTCCCAACCTCCTTCTCCCCTGCTAGATTCCACTGCAGAGGCTAAAAAGTTTAGTAGTCACATTCTCAGCTTTCTTTACAACTAGGGATGGCAGTGTGCCCTGGTTCCGGCTCACGGAAGAGAATAGAAATGTGCTGAGATGGGGGCTTCTGAGGGAAAACATTCACTGTCCTTATAGAAAGGAACAGACTTCTGTTGGCACCAGCATTTCATTGGCAGAGTGTACATCACATCCCAGTGCGCTGGTGGAAAGGGAAGTTAAGAAAGGTGTGCATGTGTGTATGACATTGTGATTTACAATCGGAAATATATATTTGGTCTTGGTCAGGTTTCTGGCAGAGATCCTGAAAACTCTTGAGATTTCCTGAGTGATGAGAGCAATAAAGATGTCTTTTGTTATGTTAATGAGGTGACTTTTGGAAAGCCCCTAGGTAACCTAAGGATGGGGGCTGGTTGCCAGGAGAGCCAGCCTTATGATCAGAGGGTTGGAACTTTCAGTCCAGGGTGTGTGTGTGTGTGTGTGTTCCAACTTCTGGGGAGGGAACAGGGTGAGAGAGCTTCAGAGTTTGTGAACACATGGAGATTCAGGGAGAGTGACATGCCTGGAGAGGGCATGGAAGCTGCGGTCCCTTTCCCCATATCTTGCCCTATGCATCTCTTCCATTTGTCTGCCCCTGAGTTATATCCTTTTGTAATAAACTGGTAACCTAGTACGTGAAATGTTTCTCTGAGTTTTGTGAGCCACTCTAGCAAATTAATTGAACCCAAGGAGGGCATTATTGGAACCTCTAATTTATAGCCCCTGGGTCAGAAGTACAGGTGACAACCTGGACTTGCAGTTGGCATTTTAAGATTGGTGGGGTGGGGGGTAACAGTCTTGTGGGCCTGAGCCCTCAGCCTATGGGATCTGATGCTATCGCCAGGTACACAGTGTCAGTATTGAGTTGAATTGTAGGACACCCAGCTGGTGTCTGAGAATTGTTTGGTGTGGGGGAAAAAAAACCACACAGCAGAAATGGGTGCAGAATTGCTGGTATAAAATTAATTTATGTTTTTAGACTTTAGAGACACCCTGTAGTTAAATGTCAGACAATGTAAAGAAAGAGTAAGAACAGTCAAAATGTAGAGATAATTAATACCTGAAGAAAAAGTAGTTCTCTTTAAACAGCATACTGGGGTGATTGTACTTTTTTGCCAAATTAGCCAATGTGAATAGTTTGTGTTGATTACAAAAATGAAGTCAGGGTGGAGGCGGTCTAGCATAGTAGTTAAGAGGATAGCCTCTATAGTTCCCATTCCGGCTATGTGAATTTGGGTAACTTGCTTATCTCTTAGGGCCTTGATTTCCTTATCTATAAAATGGGGCTAATAATAGTATCTATCTTAAAGAGGTTTTCTTTTCTTAGGATGTAGTAAATTTTCTATATAGTAAGAGCTCAAAAATTTTAGTTATAATTATTCAGGAGTGACTGAAATATAGAAGTGGGCAAGAGTTGTTCCCAATGGAGGAGAAGTGTGTCCTTGAACAAGTTAATCGAAAAGAACCTTTGGCTCTTACGTGTTCAGGTTTGATGTGCTATACACGTGAAGAATCTAATTGGTTTGTCTTTTATGAGGCACTGGCAGGTCATCATCAGATTCTATCCCATAGGCTATATAGCCTACATATGGTAAGTCATTAGAGGTCCAGTGATGGAGTGAACCACATGTTACAAAACTTGGGTTTGAGTCTGTCTCAGTCAGCTATTCCCATAATAATGCTACATGACAAACCACCCCAAAGTGGATGGTAATAAGCATTTATTTCTGACTCGCACACGTCTGGGTTAGCTGGGCTTGGGTGGATTCAGATCTGCTCCATGAATTGCTTTTTTTCCTTGGATCAGCAACTAGTTACCCAAGACATGTTCTTTTCATGGCAAAAGATGGGAGCACAAGAGGACAAACCCAACTGTGCAAGTACGTTTGAAACCATTGCTTCTCTCATGTCTGCTAACACTCCATTGGCTAAAACAAGTCATGTGGCCAAGCCCAAAGTCAAAGGGCAGAGGCATTTACTCTACCCACTAAGAGACCATAGCAAGGGTGAGGATGTACAATACAACTACACAGAAGACTTGAGATCAATGCGTGCATCTACCACAGAGTCATATAGCTCTGAGGTTTTGGCTATGTATTCATGGGTAAGTCATTATACCTCTCTGGGCTTTAGTTTCTTTATTTGTAAAGTGAGGAGGTTGAATTAGATCAGCAGTTCTCAGACCTGATATATATTAAGATCACCTGGGGGAAGCTTTTAAAAAACTCCAGTTACCTGGGCCCCATCCAAGGCCAACTACAACAGAATCCCTCAGGGTAAGGCTCAACCATTGGTATGTTCATAAAGCTTTCTAGATGATTCTAACATACAGCCTGGATTGGGAACCACTGTGTTAGACAGTTTCTAATGTTTCTTTTATTCTAAAACCAGTTTAGGCTCTAATAGGACTGGTTGGTTGGCCATGATGACTTGTGCAAGATTGACATGTTGATTGGTAAGGTAAGAAAGTTTGTGTCCTTCAATAATTGCTGAGTTTTCCCCCAAATAACAGCAACTATATTGTTTTTCTGTTCTTTTGCTCAAAGACATTCCTGCATTCTCCCAAATGTCTTCTTCTGCTCTTCTCTTCCACCTATTGCAGTTGCTGGAAAAGTTTTCTGAAATAAATGAGAACTCTGGCTCCTCTTCTGCATGATTTATTTTCCAGGTCTTGCCTAAATTGTACTTCAAATGCTACTTGCCTCCTTTGCCATTTATAACTAGTAAGTGTCACCCAACTTCCCACCAATGTTGGCAGTGATGATAAGCACACCACATGCTGCCACTCTTTCCCCACCTACCCCAGCATCAGTCTGTGGAATGAGATTAACATTTCCATAAGAGCAACTCTAAGACCTACTGAAAAGGGCTCTGGGATGAAATGCAACATAAATATTATCTGTGCATCTCAGCGATGCTGTAGAAGAGATCCTTGCATTGGGTGGGAGGGGGAAGTAGTGACTGAGAAATTCTCAGTCCCTGCAAGGACTCCATGAATGTTGTGGGAGATTTATCGTAATTCACCATGATCATATTTTATGATTTTTTTATTGGCTCCTTCTGGCAAATTGCTTAATTTTTCTTCCTCACTAACAAGAATTATAATTTGGGATATATAAATGAAAGAAAAAGTCACAAATAGCCTTGAGGTCACTGAGAAATTAGTTTGATAAGAATTTTCTGTTGTTCCTTTTCCTCCTCTTCCTCGTCTTTCATCATTGTACTATTTATTTAAAACCATTATGTTTCATCAATTCTAAGGTGCATTTTTTTCCCCAGAATTTTATCTCTGTGCATTAGGAACGTGTCTCAGGGTTGGAGTCTTACAATTATTTGGCAGAAATTTTTTTCTCTCTTGGAGGCTCATGCAATCAATAATAGTGCCACTTACAATGGATGACTTCTTTGAGGCAATGAAATATGGCATTGTCTAGGCTTTGTGCTGTCTATTGCATATATTTTCTCATTTAATCCTTACAATAATCCATTGATTATTAATTAATTGGTGCATTTTTCTTACCAACAAATATTTATTGAGCTAATATAATTAATAATAATAGTTAACATATATTGAGCAGCATTGTAGAAGTCCTTCAGAAATACTCTCTACATGTAGTGCTTAGGATGACCCTGGAGGTAGATATTGATATTATTCGCATTGAATAGACCTGCAAAAGTGGCAGTCAGAGGTTAAGAAACTTGCCAAAGTCATAGAGTTGGTAGGAGGCAAGGCATGGTTCAAATCCAGGTCACTCTGCCTTCAAAGCCCACGCTATTAACCACTATCCTACATTGCCTCAAATGTTTATTATTATTATAATTAACATTGGTGAAGTACTTTACTACTTACAATAGGCTTTCACAAACACCTAATTTAATCCTAGCCTAATGACTTGGCAAACGCAAATTCTTTTATATATCTTGCATTTAAAGATGTAAAACACTGTCAAAATACTTTCTTAAAAACCTACTTTAAAAGAATTAGCAAATCAAAAACACGCCTCGGAAAGCTAAAAAGCTGGAACTGTTTCATTTCATTAAGGCCAAGTAAAGAAAAGTTGGATCAGAGTTCATGCTAGTTACTTTCTGAAAGACAATTGTCCACTTGATCATGGAAAAGCTAACTGTTGGAATGTGTGAGCCTTTACTCTGAGATCTAATTCTGCATTTCTAACTAATTAAGGAAAATACCATCCAAACCAAATGGATTTTAAAAGCAGTGAGTAATAACAGCTTGTAAAGTGGATCATTGGAATTGGTATATGTGATAAATGAACTCAGGCCAATGACTCTTCCATGTAGCTTCAGTTTTATAGGGAACGAACTGAAAATTTGGGATATTAATGTATTTGAGTTAAGTCTATTGTCTTGTTATTCTGGTGATTTATGACCAACAAAGAAATCCCAAGAAAAGGTACTTTCTCTGAATGAACAGGAGAATTATAGTTAGATTGACGTTGCTTTCAAATAATTCTATTCCTTTCATCTATTAAATAACCTAGAAATATCACAAAGCCACAGAATCATAGGATTCTAGAGATATAAGGGCCCCCAGGAGGTTGAATGTTTCCCACTTACACAGGTAGAAGCATGAGCTTTCTAAGACACACATCAGTTATTCACTTCATTTCTTCTTTCCTGGATGGTTTCTGTAATATCAATTTATTCTTCTCTTGTAGGTCTTCATAGGTACCTGACCTGGGTTTATGGCTTTTGGAAACTCTTATTTTCTTGGACTGCTACCTTCAAATCTCCTTCTGACCACTGTGGGCACAAATGTGATATCTAGCTTTGACAAAGGGCTAGAAATTTTGCTATTTTGAAAACTGGGTATCTTTCCCCAAAGTACCTGCTGTTTTATATGAGAGATGAATTATGTTTGGCTCTGGATGATTGCTTTTAATCAAAGATGTCCAGGGTGAATGAAGAATTTACCAACTACTTAAAGGGTTAGTAATGAAGATAAGTAAATGTTTTCCTTTTATCCAACCCCAAACTCTTGCTTCTTCCTATCCTCAGTCTTTGTGGGATAAAAACAGATCCCCACAAAATGCTTTTATAGCCCAAAAGACAGGCAGTAATTCTTTTATCTTTAGTTTATAGAATACAAACATTTCATTAGAGTCCATTGTAAAATATTTTTTCTTTTTTTTAATGACTCAACATATTTGTCACAGAATTATAATAGATTTTGGACTGGAGTATAACTCAGAGATCATCCATTCCAATTCTCTTAGTTGCTAATGAGAAATTTTGTTATTGGAGTGATTAAATGCCTTACCCAAGGGCATATAGCCAATTAGTGGCAGATATAAAGCTAGAACCCTGGTCTCCTGACTCCCAGCTTAATTTCCCTCCCCAAAATCTTTCAGTTAATATTGGCAATGTCAGGGAGGGAGAAATTCCCTGCTTTACTCCTCTTGAGTTCTGATGGCTAGACTAATAATAAAATTGACACAGGACCATATTAACAGGAGAAAAAAACAATTTAATACATGTGCACGAGATGTCATATTAATGATGCTCAGAGAGTGAACATAGACACTTTATGTATATTTTTACACAAAGAAACATTAATTTGTGAGGAAATGGCAGGACAAAGAAACTTAGGTTTGGGGCATGTAACTGGTGAGGAATTTAAGCAGAGTTTAGGCTTGAGGTAGTAAATTAGTAAAAATAACAAGGTTTCTTTCTACAGACTTCTCAGCCCTGTATTTCCCATCTCTGGCGATAAAGATGTCTCTATTTGCTGGTGCAGGTACTTTTCACGTGGGAGAATTATTTTCTGCTTTCAGGGGAAGCAGAGAGAGGAGGGTCAAAACTTTGTCAAAACAAGTAATTTTAATTTAAAATAATTAATATTCCATTGTGAGATATTTTGGGCTGGCCTGCCATGGGCCCCAATAGTAACTTCTTGCAGATGAGAACATGAAACTCTTTTCTTGGGAAAATAGCAAAAGATCCTGACCTGGTGGCAAAAGAGATTTCTCTTTAAGAGAAGGCTTCAAAAATGACCTTTGAGGGCATTTTCCATATTTCTGATTAGTGGGTGCAATAACCTTTAGCTGAAGAAAAGGGCACCCAAAGAGCAGAGCAATAATAGAGGAATTACCTTGGCAATTACCATTACAATTACAAGTCCACCTTTGAAAATAGATGGAGAAATCAGTAATGAAAAGAGTCAGCATCACAGCCTACGAGAAGAACAGAAATGTCAATATCAACCATCTAAGCCATTCCACGGACTTCTCTGGTTGAAGTGTAATTGAAACCAAACAAACAGTGCCTTTTTTCCACTGTAGTAAATGGCATTTTCTACGTAGCTACATGCTATTAAACCTGAAGAATTACTTGGTATCTTTTCATTACTATGAACCATAGACTCATCATCTCTAAAATGGAAGTAATATAACCAACAAGCCTACTTCATATGATAAACATAAGTTGAATAAATGATCAGACTGAGAAACCATTGTGGCTTGGAGTGAAATGTTTGGGCTCTGTTGGGGCCTTCTCTTAATGAGAGTAGCTTTTATTTGCATTTCTTTAAACTGTTTTATTTAAGTGTTGACCCCAGCCTCCCAGGTCTCTGTAGATTATGAAGGAAGACAGGAGTATGTTACCTGGGATAAGAAAAGGCTTCAAGTCACCTTTATTTAACCTATTCAGCTTAGGATAGCCAAGTGAGAGAAATTACCAGATGTACCCAAGAGTATGCCTTCGACAGTTCCCAAAACACAGCCTTTGCTCTGCCTATGATGGCATTGTATGCAGAGCCCATCTTAGTGTAGCAGAACACCACTGGACCCAGTCAACCCTTTATTTGGGCAGGTGAAATTTGCTTTAGATTCCTTTATCTCACCTAAGAATGCAATGAGAAAAAAATTTGACTTTTTTCTGGAACATTCATTTTCTAGATACCCACGTCTCTAATTTTCTAATTTTTTCCAGAATTAAGAATGTTGGGTTTGGATGACACCGAGTATCAGCAGTAAAAAGATCTTCACAACTCTGTTCTCTGTCAATTCACACTCACATTTGAGACCATGACAGTTTTCTTGCAATGCTGCTTCTCTTTTTCCTCCTTCGAAGAGAAAAGCAACGTCTTTTAACAGTAGGTTACCCAATTAGGGATATCCTGAGAATAAATTAAACCATTACGTGTTGAGATAATCCTCTGAACAGAGATGCTCTGAGACTGTAGCTAACATTCAGAGTTTTAATACACAGACACAGAGTCCAAACTCCCTCACTCTCCTGTGCCAGGCTGGCCCTAAGGTTTCCGAAGATGCAAAGATTTTGCTCTCAGTTCTCTCAGTGGTTCAGCTGTTGGGCCAAGTGAACGCCACTTCTCAACTCTGCCAGGCCTTTTCTACTTCTAAAGTAGATATTATCATCTTTGACATCTTAACCAGAGCTTCTAAGCAGCTTTCAACCTCCAATTTAGAATAGGAGTTTACCTGGACAGATGATTTAAAAAAATCATATCAAAAATGTTTATACTTGAGTAGGACCTTTTTAGAAATAAATGCATCCCCTCATCCATCAACAGAAAATTAAGCTAAGATTTTGAGAAATACGCGTTCCTTAAATCTGAAGTAGTCTTCATGAACCAGCTATTAAGGCATCAGCCCAGCTCTACTGCTTGACTTCAAATTTCTATGTTCCAGTTTTCCCTTCTGAGGAGAGGGCCAGAGATTTTGTAAGAATAATGAAGCCACCACTGGATTTAGATAATCCCCTTGGCCAAAAAATGCCCTGTGAACTCAAAATAACGTTAGTCATTCTGTGGATTTTGTGTGTTGCTGTGCGTGTATTTTTGCATGAGCATTTTTAGCTCTGTTTCCCTGGACACTCCTTCATCAAATTAGATTGTTTTCATATGTTTTCTTTTAATACCCCTTAACCACATCAAGATGCTTGATTGATGTTAGGGCTTTGAGACTTTGAGAATGAGCTATGCTACCTGGTATAAGTAGGGGTCCCAGCTCAATCTCAGAATTTCTGAAATTGCCTAAAGCTGTAATCAGAACAAGGGAGCAAGTGTCAGAGCATTTCTGTCTGTAACGGAAATAATCAGAGAAACGCAAAAAATCTTTCTCTAGTCCATTCTAACCAATTCTATTTTGGATGCCAAGGCAACTGTCAATTTAATACCAGGGCCTCTTTAAGCAAAAGTTTTGACTTGCGATGAATTTAACAGGCTGCAGGCTATTAAGTGACTGACTCTCTTTATAACAGCTCCTCTCTGCTTTGTTTAAAGAATTGAAAATAGAAATCACATAGTCTAAAATTCTTGATTCTTTTGTCTCCCTACCCTCACCCTTC
Organism: Equus quagga; assembly: GCF_021613505.1. Taxonomy (NCBI): domain Eukaryota; kingdom Metazoa; phylum Chordata; class Mammalia; order Perissodactyla; family Equidae; genus Equus; species Equus quagga. The sequence goes on from NC_060267.1 coordinate 110,936,116, forward strand.
TAACCTACGGGGAGAAATAGTGCTTCAGGAAGAATGTCTTAATTTTGGTTTTCCTAGAAGCAGAACTTGAGAAAAGAATTTGAGTGAAAGTAGTTTATTTGGGAGGTGATGTCAGGAAATACCAGTCCAGGCGTGAGGAAATGAAATAAGGAAGGAACCAATAAAGGATGTGTGATCAAACAAATCACCGCTGTGGATAACTGGAGCTTATTCCCACTGGGAAAATCTGAGGACTGGTATAGAATTCACATCTCCAAGCTATCTCAAGGGAGGGGTGAGAGAACTGCTGTGTTTATATAACAACTCCAGCAACTGCCATTTTGGTTGAGATCTGCTAGTGGGAAGGGTGTGCAACTTACTGGCAATAAATCCTTGCTGATATCGCTTAAGTCATCTGAACTTTATTTGCTCATGTGCAAGGTGGAAATGAATCTAGCTTCACAAGATTGTGGGAAGAATTCCATGCACTAGCATATTAAAGTGCTTTGTAAATTACAAAGTTACTATACAAATATTACTTATTATTGATACTGATAAACACATGCTCCATTCCCCTGGGGAGCATTAAGTCTTATGAAGAAGTTAAGACAATACCTAAGGCATAGGTAAGTATCACAGACAGTTTATGATAAATGCCGTTAGAGAAGAGCAATCGGCTCTGATAGCACAACGGATTAGGAACACAGGCTTTGGAGTTCCAACCTTGGCTCTGCCGCTTATTGTGTGACCTTGGACAATTCACTTATCCTCTCTGAGTTTTCTCATCTATAAAATGGGAAAGACAGAATAGTTCATGGAATTGTTACAAACATTAAATTAGATAATGCATGTAAAGGGCTTAGTACTTATTAAATGGTGGTATTACTATCATTACCATCATTATTGTTATTTCTGCTACTACTCCTACATGGGACTCAAAGGAGAGAGATAACAACTAATTTGGAATGTGATAGGTGCCAGGAAGAGTGTTGATAAATGAGATAGTAGACATGAAAGCCCTTAGTAAACTTCTTTTGACCATCAATTATTTATTTATTTATTTATTATTGAGGTATAATCAGCATATTAGTTTCAGGTGTACAACGTAATGATTTGATATTTGTATATATTGCAAAATGATCACCATAATAAGTCCAGTTAACATCCATCACCATACATAGTTACAAATTGTCAATTTTAAGGAATAATTATTCATGAATAAGGTTACATGACTTGGGCTTTACAGTGGGTGGAATTATGCCAGACAGAGATGAGAGAGGAAAGGCACTCAATGCAAGAAACACCATTTGGAAATGAGTACACATAGGGGTGTTTGCAGGTCTTGCAAACAGTAAGCAGCATAGTTGGGTAAGAGCATGAGGAATCCTCAGAAGAGGAGAAGCGCTAAGTCGGGGATGGATTCAGAACATAGAAGACCTTGAGGGCCAAAGTAAAGAGCTGGATACCCTGTGGGAATTTTGAATACATGAGTGACTTGGAATCATTCATTGCTTGTTTGTGCTCTTGAGCCTTTGTCACTCACATGTGGCCTCTTTGGTCCTGAATCCAGAGCCACTATTGTCTTGCTCAACTTTAATTTCCTTTTCCTTACTCTGTCCTTATGATCCTCTTTCCATTCACCCATATCGTATTCATCTCTTTTTCATCTTTGCTTCTGCTGTCCTCCTCACATGGAGTCCCCTTTCCTTCTCCTTTCTCCTTAATCAAGTCCATTCCAGCTGGTCATGCATTTTCCAACCTGCCCTTAGTGATCCCTTCTGTCTCAGCATCTTTAATACTTTTTGTTTCCACCACCAATTGACCCATGTCCCAACAAATGTAAAGCCTTTGAATGCATAGAATGTACTTTCTACTTTAAGAGACATTACTGCATACACACATTACTCCGTACACAGAGAGTGCTCAGCAAATAACTGGCTGATGAGACAGGCAGCCTTATCTTCCCAAGGGTCTCAGTTTGTATCCATCAGGTCAATGGTGTCTTTCTCTAATTTGCCTAGTCATGGTTGGTGGAGTAAAATATGACAGGCGTGTCTTGGTCCCTTCTCAAGAGGGTCTGATGATGTTTACATTAAGTGGCTGCTCTGTGAAATGGGAACTATGAGGCTTCAGGTAGCAGTTTGGGAAGAAAAACTGATTATTCTATGATATTTCAGATATAATTGACCTGTATGCTATTAAATTTCACCTGGATTCACTTCTAGCTCTGAGCCAGAAGTCAAGAGACTCGATTTTAGTTCCAGCTTTCCCCTTAATTAGCTGTGTGACTTTAGGAAAGTCTTTCCTCTCTCTATTAATAACAGCTGTTGTTTACTGGACACTGTTAGGTACTTAGCTAGATACTGTACATCCGTTGTTTCACTTAACCCTCACATCAACCCTGTGAGGTGGAATCATGACTATTTCTATTTTAAGATTAGTAAAATGAGGCTCAAGTCAGTGAAGTAACTTACCCAGAGTCACAGAGCTAATAAGTGACAGAATCAGACCTCATAGCCAGGACTGTCTGATTCCAGAGCTTATAAGCCTAACCATGATCCTTTACTTCAGTTTCTTTAAGTCTCAGCATCTTTGGTCTTAAATGAGGAGATGAGATTGGGATCTCTAGGATGTTTTCCAAGTTGGTGACTCTTCTCTAAGAACACTTGTTAGTTCAGGAATGAAATTGATATCTGTAATTTGTAACCTAGCCACAGTCAACTCGGCTTCTAGGTAATACTACTCCAATTTCCCTAAGTAAACTCTCTCACCTCCACTCTTATCTGGCAGAGTTGTGTGTGTGTGTGTATGTGGCAGGGGCTGACCTCCTGCAGGTTTGGGCATGTGACCCAGGACCAAACCGGTCTCACATTTCAACCTTGGGCCGCAGTGCTTGGTTCAGGTTTGGTCATGTGACAATTCAGGCTAGTAATAATCAAGCTCAGGACTTTTATTCTGACTTTTAGGGGAAAAGATGTCCTCACTTGCATTGTAATTGAACCAGGAAGGTTGTAGACAGTCACCCATGTTGCTACCTGTAGAATCTGGGAATTAGCCAACTCACGGCAGAGCAGAGCATGAAGAGTAAAGGACTGAGTCCTGGTCACATTGTGTTATCCCCTGAATTCACCCTTACTTGAAACCAGGCCTAAGGCTGGACTCTTCAGATAATTGAGACAATGTTTTCCCTTTTTGGGTTTCAGTTTCCTGTTACTGGCCACCAAAAGATAATATGAGATTATGGCTCTTTTCTTTTTTTGGCACAAGCCTACCAAAATGTTATTGAACAAGAAATTTCTTCAGGATCAGGCCCAGCCAGAGTGCATCAGGCCTTGAATCATCTCTAATTATTGTAGGAAATATATTATTACAGTGGATGAAAAGGTACCTAATTTATCATGTGATAAAATATCTGTTAAGTGGTACAATGAAACTTTATGACTCCCTTCTGTCAGAAGGCTTCCTGATCATTTGCTTGTCTCCAGAAGATGTTAATTGCTAATTGTCAATGTGCATTTCAGGAAAGTGAGCTGTTGCCTGTGATGTCTGTTCGCTTTAACTGGCAGCTCATTTCTGTCCCCTCCATTTTTTTGTAATTAAATTTGAACTTTGAAACCAAAAATCACTTAGGTTAAGGCAATATGACTTGATTGGATTAATTATCTCTGTACTTTTATGTCAGTCATTATATTTCATTGAATCATAGAATTTTAGGGTTGGAGGAGACCTTCAGAGAACAGCTTTTCCAAGCCCCCTAATTTGGTAGATGAGGGAAATGGCAGGCAGACATTGCCATACCACACCACTCTCCTGACCCTGTCCTGATATATTACGTGAATACAAATTACAAAAGCCTGGGAGACATGGCAAATAAGTGCAAGTCTGCAGAGAATTCACCTCATTCACGGTCTCCTCACTCTCATTCCTACCACCTCTGTTCTTTTTTGGGACAGGCTAAAGGGAACACAAGTGCCACGGGAGCCAATCTAGTCAGAAAAACTACCTGGAAGTTAATGTAAGGCACGGTACAATTTAGGCTTCCTTCCCCCCCCCCCCCCCCAAAATTAAAGAATTTGTGATGGATATCGGTGCCTGGAAAAGAAAAGAATTTTCTTTACAGATGATTCTCGAGTTTTCATTATAGTAGATTTGACCATAACTCTGCAAGGCAATACTGTTAGAACTTCCATTTGTGCCATTAACTACTCCTGAAAATAAGATGATCCCAATTATTCATTATATTCTGTAAGTTTGTCTATTTCTCCATTTCAAGATCACTTTGGGCTCCAAGATGTTTTGACTTTCCTTTTTTTCCACCTTTATTGAGAAATAATTGACATACATCACTGCATAAGTTTAAGGTATATAGCATGATTGTTTCATTTACATATATTGTAAAATATTTGTTACAATAGGTTTAGTTAACATCCTTCATCTCATATAGATACAATAAAAAGAAAAGAAAAAAAAATTCTCCTTGTGCTAAGAACTCTTAGGATCTACTCTCTTAACAACTTTTCTATATATTGTGCAGCAGTGTTAACTGTAGTCATCATGTTGTATATTACATTCCCAGTGCTTATAACTGGAATGTTGTACCTCCAATTCCCCACCCCTACCCCCCATCTCTGGTAACCACAAATCTGATCTCTTTTTCTATGAGTTTGGTGGGGTTTTTTTTTTTTTCAGACTCCACATATAAGTGAGCTCATATAGTATTTGTCTTTCTCTGACTTTCACTTAGCTTAATGCCTTCAAGTTTCATGCATGTTGTTGCAAATGATAGGATTTCTTCATTTTTTATGGCTGAATAATATTCCATTGTATATATATACCACAACTTCTTTATCCATTCATCCTTCAATGGACACTTAGGTTGTTTCCATGTCTTGGCTATTGTAAATAATGCTTCTATGAACATGGGGGTGTGCATCAAGATTTTAACCATGTAAAGTTTCAATTTAAATTTATTATATATTTACATACATGAATATATATCTATATTAAATTTGCAATAAGATCACTGGGTTCATTGTAGACCACAGCCACTCAGCACTTAGCAAGAATGCAGCAATGTCACCCTAAGTTAATTCTTCATTAAGGGTTTTCTCCCTGCTGGAAACTTAATCTGTACACTGCTGTCAGTGATTTTTCAGAAATAAGAAATCAGGGGAGAGTCAGAAAGGATACCAATAGGAGATTTAGAAGCTCAGATACTATTTTGGATTTATACGGACACATTTTTAAAGGTGGCTTTCACTTTAGTGACTGTAAATAACTGGCAATACCAACAACTGTCCCTGAGGTTGGGTAACGGGAGCACAGGCTGTCACACAGTCTCTTGGAGTGAGGAGGGACAGCTGCAGAAATTACCCTTTGAAAATACACATATGTAAGTGATGGCCCTTTTCTGTTGTCTCTGAAAGCTGTGACTTACATTGCAATTCATCAGTAGAACATCGAAGACAAGGTTTAGGCTCCCTGAAATTTCAGGCTTTTGATAGACTGATTTAACAATAGAAAGTGAGAGCCTCAGTTCAGAATTAGAAACATAAATCACAAATTTATAAAGTAAACTTAGATTTTGACACTAAAAAATCATGTCACAAATATGTGTTCTATTATTGATTATTGTTAGTAACATTAAAAACACAAGAAGAAAAAGAAAAGTAACTTTGGGAGATATCAAAGTAAGTCCCAGTGTAGTTTGCCCCAAGGCCCGGTAATGATTGCACATTTTTCTTAAACAACTAAGCAAATGATACTACTGATCCTGATAAACTGGGTTTTTAAAAAAGGATGATAATCTTAGGATCTAATTCTATTTTATGGAAAATCTATTGGGACCTTAGTGAACGTCTTTTAGAAAATGTTAAGTCCCTGTAAAAAAATTCTGTCAAGGAAGAAGGAAAACTCCCACTCTCTACTTGTAGTAAAGCATACTTTATGAGCTCAAAATGTTAAAGGTGAATGGACAAGTTTAGTGCCGATTTAGTGTCCTGTCTCTGTCACCTTCTAAAGCTGCACATAGTAAAGAAGAGAAGGGTCTGTTAACAGGAACTGCCCCCTTGGAGCCGCAGATGGAGATGGAAGGAGAGCAGGGACAGAGTGGGGATGGCCATTTCACAAAGTTGGCAGGTGTTATGAAGATAGCTGTGTTAACAATACGAAAAAGCCCTCCAGAGCCTATTCACTCAGCCACTACAAGAAAACAACCGCCACCACCACAAAAACCCTCCCAGGAAAGTGAAAGAAGGGAGAAGAGCTGGGTTATAGGTCACAATCACATCTGATAGGCAGGTATAATGCCAGCTCTCCCTGAGTACCCCAACACCTCCCGGGCGTCCCTGGGCCCACAATTTTACAAGTTTACAAGAGTGAGTCACGCCAGAGTTGGCTTTTTTTTTGAGGAAGATTAGCCCTGAGCTAACTACTACCAATCCTCCTCTTTTTGCTGAGGAAGACTGGCCCTGAGCTAACATCCATGCCCATCTTCCTCTACTTTATATGTGGGACGCCTACCACAGCATGGCGTGCCAAGCAGCGCCATGTCCGCACCCAGGATCCAAACCGGCAAACCCCAGGCCGTGGAGAAGTGGAATGTGCAAACTTAACTTCTGCACCACCAGGCCGGCCCCCAGAGTTGGCTTTTATCTGATGTCTGTACAGTTGTGTGGACCCATATTTGAACACTTCTCTAAGAACCATAGAATGCCCAAGTCAGACGAGACCTACCCATTCTAGCTAGTTAAAACCTTCATTTTGAAGATTAAATAATTAATGCAATCTTCAACAAATACTTATTGAGTATTAGGTGGTAGACTTTTTTGCCTCATATTCCAGAAAGGCTATTTATTTATTGAGCAACAACTATACGCCAGGTATGATGCTAAATTAACAAGATGAACATAATCCCTGTCTTTTGGGAGTTTACAGTCTAGTGAGGAAACAGGCAATAAGCAAATAAACAAATAGAGAATTGTTTTAAGTACTAAGAAGAAAACAAACAAGTAAATATCAGAGAATAATAGGAGGAAAGAGAAGGCTGGAGGCCAAAAGATGGATCATGACTTGTTCTAGGCCATTTGAGAAGTTATTGGTTGACGGGGATTGTTCATTGAATCCGTAAGAAATTGTTAAGCTCTTGCTGTGTACCAGGAACTGTTCTAGGCACTGGCTATATAGCAGTGAAAACAAAATGGACTAAAGTCTCTGACTTCATGGACCTTAAATTTTCATTGGAGAGATAGATAACAAATAAATGAGGAAATAAAACAAAGAGTATGTTTGATATTTCTAATTAGCCTGGAGAGATTAAGCCAAACAAAGCAGGGATGAGGAGTACCAGAGGGCAAGTGAATTTCTATTTTGAGTAGCTTAATCGGAGAAGGCCTCACTGATAAAGTAAGATTTTAGCAGCTACCTGAAAGAGGTAAGGCAATGAGTCATGTGGGCATCTCAAGGAAGAGCACACCAGACCTGCTCTAAGAGTAGGCATTAGCCACAGGTGGCTGTTTACATTTAAATTAGTTCAAATGAATCCAATAAAAAATTCACTCCCTTGGTTGTGACATCTACATTTCAAGTGCTCAATAGCCACAGTTCTCTAGTTGCTACCATATTGGATAGCACAGATCTATAACATTTCCATCATCACAGAAAGTTCTATGGGTAGACAGAGGAACTAGCCAGTGTGCAACAACCTTCAGATGAAAGAAGGCTGGAGTGTTTGGACAGCAGCAAGAAGACTGGTGTGGCAAGAGAAGAAGATTAAGTAGGAGAATAGGAGGGGAGGAGGTCAAGAGGTAGTTGGCCTCTTGAGTGATGGAGAGTGATGGGAACTCACATTGGGCCTCAAAGGCAATCGTACGGACATGGGCGTTTACTCTGAGTGAGATGGAAAGACATCAGAGGGATTTGAGCTAAGGAATTATGTGCTCAATTTATGTTTTAAGAGGATCATTCTAGCTACTTTATCAAGAATAGCGTCTGGGGCCAAGGGCAGGAGCAGGGAGACCAGTGAGCAGACTCTCACACTCACCTAGGCAAGAGATTATGCCTCTTCAATCCAGGTGAGAACTAGTCAGATTCTGGATATGTTTAACATAGACCCTACAGAATCCTCCAATAATTCAACTGAGAGGTGATGGTCACGTGGACTGAGTTTGTATTATTGGAGCTGTTGAAAGCAGTCTGATCCTGATTTTATATGGAAGATAGAGCCAAAAGGATTTTCCAGTAGAATACATAAGTGGTATGAGAGGAATAGAGGGGCCTGGGATGACTCTAAGGTTTGAGATTTGAATGAATAAATGATGGAATTGCCCTTAACTGATATGGGGAAGATTTAGGATACAGCATCTTTGGGGGATAGATCAGGGGTTCAGTTCTGAACATGTTAACTTTAAGATGCCGGTTAGGCATCAAAGTAGAGATGTCAAGTAGGCAGTCGCATACTGAAGACTGGAATTCCTGGAATTCAGGAGAGAAGACTGAATGGAGATAGAAATTTCAGAGCCGTGAATGTACAGATGACAATTAAAGCCCTGAGACTGAAGTGAGTGTGAATGGAGAAGAGGTGTGAGAACTGAGCCAAGGGGCCTTCCACTGTGAAAAGGGCAGGGAGACAAGGAGAAACCAGCAAAGGAGACTGAGAAGGACTGGTCAGTGAGGTGGGAGAAAAACCAAGAGGGTTTAACGCTGTGGAAGCCAAGGGAAGAAACTGTTTCCAGGAGAAAGAGGTGATAGACTGTGCCAAATACTGCTCACCATTCAAGTAAGATGAGAACTTAAAATCAAACGTTGATTTAGCAGCATGGAAGCCATTGGTGTCTTTGTCAAGACCAGTTTCAGAAGTGCATCCAAAAGAGAGAATGGTAGAAGAGAAAGCAGAGAGGAATTTTGCTGTAAAGGGCAGCTGAGAAATGAGTCCGTAACTAGAAGAAGAAGTGGGTCAAGATTGTTTTGTTTTGTTGAGATGGAGGAAATTACAGCACATTTGAATGCTGACAAGGATAATTCAGTAGAGAGGGGAAAATTAATTATGCATGAAAGAGAGGGAACAATTGGAAGGGCAATATTCTAAAGTAGGCAAGAGGGGTTGGGGTTTAGTACAAAATGCGGGGGCAGGGAGCATGAATTTAGGTAGGAGCAAGGACAGTTATTCCAGGAAGCAAACAGGAGTAACAGGAGGGAACCAGAGCGTACGGACACAGATGCAGATGGGTCTGTAGATGTGCTGATGAGAACATATGGAATTTCTCTTCTGATTGCATCTGATTTCCCAGTGAAATAGAGAGTGAGGTCATTAGCTGAGAGTGAGGGAGTGGGAGGAGTTGGAGGGTTGGAGCAGAGAGAAAGCATGAAATAATTCTCTCAGAAGAAGGCGAGAGGGAATGGTTGGGAAATGCAGGAGGGTTATTGGGGACCGCTGAGGTCCTTTAGAGGTGAGTGGCCATGCACTTAAAGTGAGAACATTTCTAGGGGTGACAGTTTCTTTTCCAGACATGTTCAGCTACACAGGTATGGATTCAGGGTTGATAAAGAGTTGGAGTTAACTAGGCTCAGGTTTGGTAGGAGAGTATAAAAACAAGAAGGGGCAAGAGAGTGGAGGTTGTGTGTACATCAAAGAATGTAATGGTACACCAAAAATGTAAGTCTGTAAACTGTAAGAAGAAAGTGAAGACGTGGGAAGAGTAAGGGACAGAAAAGTGGCATTAGGACTAATGGAATGCTTGTCCTGGTTGGGTACAAAGAATAATCAGAGGGAGCTAGAGGGATAGGAGGTGGTGGATGGAGAGTGGAATATTTGGAATGGAGAGTATGGAGGGTTGTTAGGAATGACAACTCCAGAGTATGGCTGTGAGTGGGGGTGAATGGCTGAAGTCACATGGGGGACAAGTTCATTGGAAGAGAAGAAGGAAGCCAAGGGATTATGATGTCAGGCAATTGGAAGGGTTATCTATATGGATATTAAAGTCATCAGGAATTATGACAGGAGTAGTATTGGAGAAAATGACATGAGCGGGACCTAAAATCTCCAGGAATAATGGGGAGCGATCTGGGGTTCTGCAGAAGCCTGTAACTAGGAGGAGGAGTAAGTGCATAGCCAGATAGCAGGGTGTTTTATGGAGGAGGGAAGCAGGATGATCTTGAAGTAGAATGAAGCACAGGCCACCTACTCTTTCCCTAAACATCCGTGTCTTCACACAACTCCCATAAATAGCAAGTCCTTCTAGGCAAGGGAAAAGGGCTAGGTTCTGCTCCCCACCAGACAGAGTTGGCATTTCCCCCCTTACTAACTGTGTGACTTTTGGCAAATCACTCAACCAGTTTTTGTCCTCTATGTCCTCATCTGTGTAACAGAGTTAATAGTAATATCTACTTCATCGGATTATGGTGAGGATTAAAGGAAATAATCTAAGTTAAGAGGCTTGGATGTACCACGTGTTTGGTAAGTTTTACTATTGTTAACATTCAGGTTGTGTTTTTCTTTACTCACCAAGATGTACTTTGCAAAGTGCATTCATTCTCTAGACAGAAAATTGGTTCGTTTCTCCTAAGAACTGTATTTGTAATTCAGGTAGGTGCCACCAGGGGGAGCGAGTGTCTCCTCCCCAGGCTGGCCTAGCAGATTCCGGGTCCTCTACTCAAGATTTGAGAGGAGAATTTACTTGTGACCTTGATCAAACCATTTAGTCTTCTGCATCTTAGTTTCTGTATCTGTAGATTGAGAAAATAACTCTTCTCTTACCTAATTCAGGATTATATGAAGAACCAAATGATGAGTGTGAATTACATTGTAAACCATACTGTTTATGTAAACATAAGAGCTTTGTATTACTAGTGTTACTAACACTAGCCTTTTATTAATTTTTGATGAATTTTTCCCCAAATATCTGACTAACTGATGTTTTTATAACTTGCGTTCATAAAGTTTTGCCTTTGTCCCCTAATGAAACTTTTATATATATCTCGGACAAAACCTCTGATGGCAACCTTGTAGTTAACAAGCAGTTCACTAGAAGGTAAATTCCGTGACAACAGAGACCACGTCTATCTCATTCCCCGTTTTATTCTTAGTGCTCTGCATAATACTTGACACATAGTAGGTGCTCAATAAATATTGTTGAATTAACCAATCAGTCAGTCATTGAATCAGTCAGTCAAGTTGGTCACTACTTGGAGGAAGCCTGCCTTTGCAGCCTGCCTCATTTCTAACCGCTCCCCATCTTGAAATCCATGCGCTAGTCATACCAAGACTATTTGTATTTCCAGGAACATAGCGTTTACGTTTACACCTCTGTACTTTGCTATGTTGCTCAATCAACTGGAATTTTATCCCTGCTTTTCCAAATGGCAAAATTTTACTTTCCTTCAAGAACCTATCGTAGAATACTCTCCTTTTTGAAATGTTCTCCATTGTCCTTATTTTATTTATTTACTTATTTTGCTTTTTTTGGTGAGGAAGATTTAGCCCTGAGCTAATATCTCTTGCCAATCCTCCTCCTTTTTTTCTTCTCCCCAAAGCCCCAGTACATGGTTGTATATCCTAGTTGTAGGTCCTTCCAGTTCTTCTATGTGGGATGCCACCACAGCATGGCGTGATGAGCAGTGTGTAAGTTCTCACCCAGTATCCCAGCCAGTGAACCCTGGGCCTCTGAAGTGGAGCACGTGAACTTAACCACTTGGCCATGGGGCTGGCCACTGCATTGTCCTTATTAAAAGTTGTTTGCTCCCTGCTTTCCTCTCCAAGGCATGTTGTACACGCATATGCATTCCGTCATAATGTCATATTATAGTGCGAGGGGGTATGAGTGTTTTCATTGTTACATAATGAGTTCTTTATGGGCAAAGATGAGTCTTATAATTGTATTCCCAGTGGCTAGTGCAGTACCTCCGAAGCAGTACAGATCTGAGAAGTGTTGGCTAGGTTTATAGGCTGCACGTAGGCTCTGAGCTGATTATTTTACATATCTTATCTTTTAAATTTTTACAGCAGTACCCCATGGGGGTAATTACTATTATTATCCTCATTTTACAGATAAGTTGAAAGACTCGAAGAGGTTAAGTTCTTGTCCAAGGTCTCAGTTAGTAAGTGGCAGAGCCTATATTTGACCCTAGACAGTTCGACTCCACAGCCTATCCTCCTGAGGACTTTGCAGTTAAAACGAGGGTTTCAATACAGCACTCTTGTCTTGAGCATCTCTACTTCCTGCCAGCTTTGCAGATCATTTTTGTGAAAAATAGGCTTTGCTGAAACGGTGCAGCGCAGAAGTCTGCCATTTTCTCTTACATGGTACCATTATTGCTGCCTCTCAACTTTATTTCTTTAGGCAAAATAAAGTCAATTCTTTTAATCTCTTCTTGAAAACTTAATTTTCAACTCCCAGAAGAACTGTACTTCTAGAGAGAGAGGGAAAAGGAGCAAAGCATGAAAAGCGATCTGAAAGAACAGGATAACTAGACAGAGTAAAGTGCAGCTGGGCCTGTTTCTGTGTGCATGGTTTGGTGTGAAGCAGATCCTACTGGGTCATTGAAAAGCCTTCCCCTTGCTGCTTTCTTTGCCTTTCTGTGAAATTTCCCCATCCATTCTCTCCACCTCTATGCTCCTGATGTAGGAATCAAGATTCTCCTATTCAGTGTTTGACTTCATGTTGTCTAGCTGCAAGATTTCCTAAAATTCTAAGATTTTTAGAAACTTAGAATTAAGAGACGCTTTCGACTGCATTTGTCCAAGTGCCTTATTTTCAAATGTGGAACTTGAGCCTTGGAGAATGTAAATGACTTGCCGGTGGACATAGCGCAGGCAAACGACAGGGCCAGAATCAGAGGGCAGATCTGCCTGCTCTCAGACTGGGGGTTTGGACACTGGATCAAAATGCCTCTTGCCTTCTAAATTAGATTTTAAAAAATCTCTTCAAATATTCATTTCTTGCATTCAGCTAACGGACATTTATGGAATGTCTCCTGTGTGCCATACACGTGTAGCTACTAAGGTACAAAGAATAAACTATGGTCCCACCTCAAGGAGGTCCCACCTCAAGAACATTATTGGGGCAATTTAACAAATCTGGACAAGGGCTTAGATTAGATCATAGTATTTTATCAATATTAATTGTTCTTATTTTGTAAATTGTACTGTGGTCATGTACAAGAATATTCCTATTTTTTATGCTTAGAATACTTAAGAGAATATTATTTTATTTAGGAAATACACACTGAATTATTTAAGGATAAAGGGACATCATACCTGAAACTTATTCTTGAAACAGTTTAGGAGAGAAACAGAGAAAGAGAAAAAAACAAAATAGTAAAATGTTATCATTTGGAGGATCTGGGTAAAACGTATCTGGGAATTCTTTGTCCTATTCTTGCAACGTTCATTTTTTTTTTCCTTTGGTGAGGAAGATTCGCCCTGAGCTAACATCTGTTGCCAATCCTCCTCTTTTTTTGCTTGAGGAAGATTGTCACTGAGCTCAAATCTGTGCCAATCTTTATCTATTTTGTATGTGAGATGCCTCCACAGCATGGCTGATGAGTGGAGTAGGTCCATGCCCAGAATCCAACCTGCAAACCTGGGTCCCCAAAGCAGAGTGTACAGAACTTTAACCACTTGGCCATGGGGCCATCCCCTTATGTACATCTTAATTATGGTAAAATTTACAAATTGTAAAAAGTGTAAGGCGTTTAAGTTATTGAGTCATTGCCCTGATTACCTACAGGATGCTGTCTTGTCATTATGAGATTTGCATTCTTAAGTCACGTGTCTCTGTCTTCACTGTGTGCCCAGGATGTGTTGACTACTGAGGAATTTCTAATACCTGTAACAGGGCACTGGACTTAGAATCAAGAAACTGGAATTTGAGCTCTGGCTCAGTGGTTATATGACCTTTGATAAGTCATTTTACTTTTCTTGGCTTCACACCATGTTGGGCATGTTAAAGGTTTGAACTAAGTGATTCTTCTCCATCCCTTCCAGAACACTCATTTATGACTCTCTAATGTGCTTTGGCCATTTAAATAACTGAGTTTATTCTTCTGCATGTGACTCGTGGTGACTCTGCCTTATGATAGATTCTGTTTGATGTAGCTACCATAAATTCACATCAAAGAAATTTCCAGCGTAGGGTCATTTGTTTGTTTGGTGGTGGTTGTTGTGGCCAGGTGAAATAGTCAATAAATTTATTCAGTTTGTGATTCCATTTACTAGATTTCTCACATAGGACATTTTAGAAGTTTGGGTAAACAAACTTCATACTGATGACTATTGGGAACAATTTTCTTGGTGTAACAAATAAGCCCTTTTTGCCAAGTTAGGATTGAACTGATTTATTTCCAAAACCTCCAGACATGTGTGAGTTCCCAGCGTACACCGAAGGATAGAATGAATGGTCTGTGGAAGCAGCTAGGCACAGGGGAATCTGAGCTCAGTTATAGCATCAACCCCACAGCTGCTTTGCTCCTCGATATTTGGCTGGGGGTGGTTCTCTAGCCGTTGCCCTTCCTCTGTCTTAAATAGAGGTAATGAGGCTTGAACCTCTCTCTTGCCTCTCAGGAGTGCTGCAGTGATGAATGGAAATGCCATTTGCAAACTGCTGTGAGTCCTCCGCTAGGGCGGTATTTAAGTAACACAGCATCCTCATCAGAGTACAGTCAGCTCTTGCTGCAAAGCCGGCACCAAGGGACTGAGTCTTTTCATATGCGTGATCCAGAATGCACTGTAGATAGACAGGCAGGGGCAAAGAAACAGACTACCATCTCTCTCCCACACCAGTTATTCTTATGTCAGAACTTTTGTGTTCTTTATAGCACTTTTCATAAGCTGCAATTAATTAACTAATTATTTAACTTATTTATTTTCTAGTTGCCCCTTGAGAACATAAGTTCAAGGAGAGCAGCAACCAAACCCACTTTGTTCTCGTGTCCCCAGTGCCCAGCACAGTGCCTGACAAGTAGTAGGGGCTCGATAAAGACTTATTTAGTAATGAATGAATGAATTTTATCATCCATGATATAATCTTGCTATTTCTCTATGGCAGTATTCGACATTTGCCAAGATACTTATAATTGCACGTGAGTTTTCAAATTCCAATAATCAAATAGGCAATTTCCCATGAATGTGGTTTTAAAGGTACCAATTATGGAAAACAAGTTAAATAAGTTGACATTTGATACTTAATATGTGGGTCTCTCATATATCAATGGGAAATTTTTAAGGAGCTTCAGCATGTACACCTGGTAGCAGTGAAATGGATAATTCAGAATGTGGATTCTTTTTAGGTTTGGAAACTAATTTGTATATCCCTTTATTTTTCTGGTGAAGAATCTCTCACATGTTGTGTTAAGTTGCTGTAAAAAACACGTCCGTTTTATGTCAATTTTGAAAAGCTAAACAGCTCATATCATTGAAGACAGAAAGGAGGTGAGGGGGCAGTCAAGATACGCGTTGGGAGTCATCTCCAACTGGATAATCCCAAAAGCATATACATCTTCTATGGAGGATTAAGTTTTGCTTCTATATGGCTTTAAAAGATTAGGCAATTTGTGTTAAACCTTCCAACAGCCACCTGTGAGGATTTGAGTCACTTGTCCCTCCAGCCTCCCTTGTTCTAGAGCCCAAAGCCTGATGACCTGAAGCAGTGCATGAACTGGGGGTGGAGAAGAATGGAGACTCGCTTTCTCTTGTTGACTGCATAGGTTCCTTAATGGTGGTTAAGGTAGGAAATAGCCTTTGTTCCTTTTTCACGTTCTGTATGAATTCTAGGGAGGTCTTTTTTGTGTATATATAGTCATGTGTCACTTGATGGGGACATATTCTGAGAAATGTGTCGTTAGGCAATTTTATCATTGTGTGAACATCACAGAGTGTACTCACACAAACCTAGGTGGTATATCCTACTACATACCTAGGCTATATGACACTAATCTTATGGGACCACCATCGTATACATGGTTCCTCATTGACCAAAATGTTGTTATGTGGCACATGATTGTATTTTGGACCCTTGACCTATGGTCGTAAATCCCTTGCCTTCCTGAAGAATGACATTGATTTTGTTATTCTCATTGTTCAAAACCCTTGACTGGCTCTCTAGTACTTGCAGAATAAAGTCTCAAGCCTTCACTCTGGCCCTCAGTTTTCTTCACAATCAAATTCCAGGATAGTGTCATGGTTGTAAGCATAGATTCTGGGATTATATATCTGATTCTGCCTCTTGGGTGATGTTGGGCAAATTGCTTAACCTTTCTAAGCCTCCTATTTCCTCATGTGTGAAATGGAGAAAACAATGGAACCGATCTCATGGGGTTGCTTTGAAGATTAAATGAAGTTATGCATATAAAGTATTCACCATTGTGCCTAGAACACTGTTAAGGCTCAATAAAAGGTTGTTATTTTTACTGTCTCTCTCTCTCTCCTGATCCAGCAACTGAACTAATTACTGTTGCAAGTACCCCGTAATTTACATTTTCTCTCAGACTTTGTTGCCTCCTGCTTTTCCTCACTCCTTCTCCCCTTTCCCAAGTTCAAATGTTCTTCATTCTCCTTGTCCTCTCACAGTGTTGCCTCCTCTCTAAATGCTTCCACAAAAGTAACTCCTACTTTCATGCTCTCCACAGTTCTAAGTGATCTCTCCTTTCTCTAAATTCCCTTGACATTTGTTCCGAGGTGAAAGTGGCAGCCACTTGAATCAAGGATGCTCTTTTGGACTCCCACTTAGGTGGCTGAGGTCTGGAGCATGTTTCTGCCTTTCCTGTGCTTCTCTGGGATGAGGTAAGGTCACTCCTCCCTAGCACGCTGCTTGGCCATAACTAGTAAACACAACCATCCTGTGATCAGTACGGCACACAGTAGATGCTCAATAAATATTTATTCAGGGAAAGGATCTTTGTGGAGTGAAAGGAACTTTCTGTGGCTACCACGTATATCCCTCCATCAGAAGACCTTGTTTCATCCTAAATTGAAATTCTTCAGGAAGTGTGTGTGGTGAGATACCAAGAACCTTTGAACTTTGAGCCTGGGGAGGATTTGGTGACACGTCAGATATATTTTATGGCTCATGAATTTAATTTGGTTTGGGGGATTCTATATGTGAGAGCTGAATCTTTTCAGATTAATAGTTCTTTTCTCTATGGCAGCTATCATTTTCACTCAGGGCCCAGGTTACAAATGATTGCACGGGAAGCAGAGTGCTTTGGTATTTGAAGAGATTATGATAGATTATTACTGTTTTGACATCTTCTTCCTTCACAAGATGGCAGGAAAAAAAGATGAAGTCCCCTGTATTTTGAAAAAATGTCTCTTTTCAAGAAGATCAGAAATGGCCTTGGGAGTGGGGGTGCTGCCTGTGGTTTTGCTCTATTGATCTGGGCAATGTGTTGGGGTGAAAATAGAAAGGAACTTCCCACATATATTATAGAAGCTAAAAGAAAGATGTCATAACTGGAACTATATATGACCACAGATTATTTGTCCTTGGCAGACTAAATGAAACAAGCCTGAGGCAATTATCCTGATGATGCAAAGTAGGAAAATTTGGAGGGAAAGCTTAAGTTTTCCTGTTCCTGAAATTTAGGAGATCCTGGTTCTAGTTTCAGTTTCTCCACTCACTGCTTGGGAGGTCTTGGCCAAGTTAACATCTTTCCCTGGGTCTCAGTTTCTCCATCTGCCAAAGAAGAGTGTTGAGCTTAAATGGTCTGTAAAGGTTCACCCAAAGCTCATTTATCAGTAAGCATTGATGAGATACCAGTAGGTCGGAGGCACCCACCTGGTGAACGAAGAAAGCAGAACTCGCTTTGTATGTCTTTGTGAAGAATGTGCCTGACCTAGAGTTCACAATGACAGCCGGCTAATTGTATGTACCCATCCACCAAGCCTCCCAAGAAGGATTGTTATGGGCTGAATTGTGTCTCCCCAAAATTCATATATTGAAGTCCTAACCCCCGAGTACCTCAGAATATGACTGTATTTCAAGATAGGGCCTCTAACGAGGTAATTAAGTTAAATGAAGTCATTAGGGTGGGCCTAACCCAACACCACTGGTGTTCTTATAAGAAGAGGAGATTAGGACACAGACATATACACAGTTGGAAAACCATGTAAAGACACAGGGAGAAGACAGCCATCTACAAGCCAAGGAGAGAAGCCTCAGAGGAAACAACCTTGCTGATGCCACACCTCAGACATCTAGTCTCCAGAACTGTGAGGAAATAAATCTCTGTTGGTTAAGCCACCCAGTGTGTGGCACTGTTATGGCGACCCTGGAAAGCCATCACAATGACTCTGTGCTCTCTAAAGAAAAGTAGAAATTCTATGAGGGGGCAGGGGGACAATTTTAGAAAAATTGGGGTGAGAGGGGAGGGTTTGAAGGGCTACCCCTAAAATTTTATTTACTGAGCACCCAGCCTTGGGGTTGGGGGGAGCTACAAATAAGAAGTTACCCTGGGTTGGGTGCTGTCAGGCCTGGGGATGAGTTAGGACAATATGGTTCCTCCTCCTATATCTTCTAGTGGTGGATAGAGTCAGCAGCCTCCAGGATTTCTAAAAAGCAGAAAACAAGCTGATGAAAGAAGGTAAAAGAGGTTGAACTATCTTAATTTGAGAGTTTGGAGAAGCCTTGTCTGAGGAAGCTCTGAGGAAAGAGTGAGGATTAAGCAGGGGAAAGAGGAGAAGGTGATCCGGGGAAAGTGTAAGTGTGAAGGTGGGAAGGTAAAATCAAGTCTCTGAAATGCAGCCTAGGATGGCCAAAGTGCTGAGAGCAAGAAGCAGAGATGTGAAATTTGAAGGTAGTGAGTTAGAAAAGATAAGCAGCTTAATACTTTTTGTGAAGGAAGAGACCAAGACTAGGGCTGGGATTCAATCACCCGAGGCATTCGGCTGTGACTGCTGGCCATTCTAGACCCTATCAATCATTCTCTGAGCTCCAAGAGCCATAGCTAAAGGATGCTCAAGCCAACCATGTGCAACTTCTTAGAATTCATGGAAAGAGGTTCTATTCTGGATTTCTCTTTCTATATTCCCTGGTGGGGTTGGCTGGGACAACTTAAAAGAAAACTTAAAGATTGGGACGCTGCTTCCACTCTTTTAGGTCCAACTTTCAGTTCTCATTCTCTGTAATTGACAATGGCTAGGGAGGAGAAGAGAACCCAAATAAGGGAGGGGTTAGGGGTAATTGTAGAAATGTCAGACAGCTTTGTTTAGAGAAAATGAGAAAAGGAGAGGGAAAAGGAGACTGATTCACAAAAGGCCAGTTTAAAAGGCTCTTCTTTCAGCAAACTTTGATCATCCTTTCTCCACACCTACCACGGTTGCATGTTACAGAGCTTTTAGGGAGGGAAGTTGATGTCTGTCTGCACGCTACCCTCAGCAGACTTTTCTGTCTACACTCTCCCTGCTCCTTGGCATTTCTACAGTGGCCACATGGCTTTCTTTCCATTTCTCCCCTAGCGTCATTACTCTTCCCCAAACTCCTCCCAAACCTGGCCACTGGTAGTTGTAGAACATGAAGGAGCTTGTGTATGAATTCCTGCCAATCATCTGCAAAGTGCAGAGTTTTCTGGGGAAAAAAAACAAAAGAAAACAAAAGGATGCCTGTGCTATTCTGAATAAGGCTTCCCCAGAGTTTGGGGAATTGGGAAAGTGCACTCCACTGAACTATAAAGAATATGTACTCATCTGTATGGGGAGTATTTGTGGCTACCAAATCCACTGACAGTTGCACTATGCCCAGAAAATGTAAGGTGTTGTGTCGTGTGTTCATGATAGAAGCTTGGAGGCTGAAGACAAATCCCGGGTCACCATAAATGGCTCACCCCAAATGAATGTTCTGGGTTTCATGATTTCCACAAACTTGGATTGAAAGTAAGGCACAATTTCCTGGGCCTCAATACAAAAGAAAAAAAGAAAGAAAGAAAACAAAGGAAATGCAGTCTGTTCCCCCAGTCAACCAAATGCCAGCTTGCTCTCTGCAGCAGTCCAAAAATCTATTACCTGACAAAACAAAACCTAACTAGGAAGATGAATTTACTTAGAGTAAAAACTTATTATTCACTCCAAAGTCAAAGTTGTGAATGACTTCATTCTTTCAACAAACCTCTATTGACTTTTGGCTTGTCCAGTGTTTTTCACTGTCTATAAAACTGCTTGTCTCAATTTATACACCTAATGGGAAACTAACTATAACTTACATTGTCTTTCTGGGGAAATGGATTAGAATGAAGATATCTGTAGAACGGTTATTTGAATCTTTTTTCAGAAGAGAACAATAATTCAAAGGGCGGGTTGATGGAATCTGAAAACAGGCTTGGACAAATCTCCTGATGATAAAAACACCACTAAATATTATATCCATCAATATACTTGTTCAGAGAAGAATTAAGAAAAAGAAACTTTTCTACCAATCTCTTCTTGCTGTCATGAATTTCTGTTCTCAGGAATTAATCAAATTAAGAATCCAAAGGAACTCCCATAGGAATAGATTCTAGATTCAGAGCTACTTTATATTAGGTTGTGCTGCAATGTCTTGACCTGTTTTACTTTCGGAAACAAAGGAGGTGTATTGTATGAGTTTAAAGGTAGGTGTATCAAAGTGTGGCTTGTTCTTTGTTGCTATTCCCAGCCCAAGGCCTCGTTTTTACAACACTAAAAAGATCAGAACTTTTTTCTAAGTGAGTGAACCAGAAATATTTGTATTTAGTGGGCAAAAAAGCAAGTTGAACAGAGGATTAATCTGTGTTTTAAAATCCCACATAATGAGTTTTCATTTTCCAAACATGCACTTCCTTGACATGTCAACCTCAGAACCCCAAGCAACTTACTGAAATCACGTGACTGACACCACAGACACCATAGACACCAAAGGAAACCTGTACTATTTGCAGGCCACTGATTGGGGGGGATGTAAGCAATTAGGGCAATCTCTCATCTGTTTAACCCTTGGGCTTTATGTATTACCACAGCTGACATTCCACGCCAAGGCCCCAGGGCTCGGGAGGTTTATCAAGCAGCTCTTGCAAGCTTCTCTTCTCTCACCTGGAAGACCATCCCCAAAGGATTATGTGGAATGTCTAAAAGAATTGAATCAAGAGCAAAGCTCCTTCTGAGGACCATAGGCTCCGTGTCACCCAGCCTTTCCCTCTCATCTCCACACAAAAACTTGCTATAACTTCTCTCCTACCTCAGCTTCCTATTTCGTTACTCTATATTTTAGTATCCCCTGGCCCAACGCTGGAATGCCTCCAGAATCCCCATCTCCTCTGGGAAGCCGTCCTCCACGCCCTCGGAAGCTCTGTGATCAGGCGGATTTGCTCCCTTTGCCCAGGATGCCCTCCCTCTAGATGTTGTCTTGTTGAATGCTTACCTCATCTTTTAATTCCAAGGTTAAGTAGTGAGATTTGAAGTTTGAGCTCCCCAAACCAACCAGGGTTCTTCTTCCCTGTGCTTTCATGCCACCATTGCATCCTCTTAGTGGTAGTTCTCATACTGGGTGGTCATTTACAGGGATGTCCATCTTCCTCCATGACTGCGACCTGGAAAGCAGGTGTACGGGAGGCTCATTTTTATCCTCCTAGTGCTTGACGTGGAAGAGGTAAAATGCACCCAAAAGAAGGAATTGTTCAATCACTGGATGTCCATATGCTAGATGATTACACAAACTTTAACATCATGCTTTCCAAGAGAATTTAATAATATGGGAAGACGCTTATTTTTCCATGAAGGGAAAAAATAATATACAAAACCATATGTACCAAGATTCTAATTTTATATTCATAAAGATGTATATTTTATAATTATGTGTATATACCTATATAAATATACACACAGAGAAAAAAGACTAAAACAGAGTACACCAAAATTTCACTTATTATTTTGGAATTGTAAAATTATATATTCTATTTTTTCTTAATACATATTTTTCTTGAGATTCCCTATAGTCAACATATATTTCTGTTATAATCAGATGAAAAAAATACCATTTTAAAATGAAGGGTGTATAGGAACTATCATATAGGGGGCACACCTAAGCCACTTACAATAAAATTTGGTGAAATCAAGCATTGTTATAAGTGTGTGATGTTTTAACAAGAGCGAAAATAATATGGGAGCGTATATTTTAGTTAATTTTCATAGTGGCCTTTTTGTCATAGTTTCATCAGTAGAACAGGAGATATTTAAACCAATTTGCCTCTTAGAAGATAGAAAGTAATATATTTTTAAATGAAGGGTTATTGAGATCACAAAGATGTGGGATTAGTCATAAAAGCCTTCATTTTAGCAGTTCTCCAGCGAGTTTGTCTGTCCTGCACTCCCAACCCCCGGAATGATTTACAGGAAAGTTAAGATTAGACTACACAGGGCGTCAGAACAAGTCTGCTCTGGACAATGTGATATAGCTTTGAGAAATAGATCAGAGAAATGATTAAAATGTGAGACTAACCTTAACAATTACAAAAGAAAAAAAGAGTGAGGCAGCATTTCCTGTGGCATTAAGCCTGTGTTAACAAACCTTTTTGGGAGGTCTTTGAAAGATCAACAGGTCATGAAACTCACCCTTTTCCTTGCTTCTCACTCTCAGGAATTAAATCACTCAAGCAAAGAGATGGCCAGCCCATACTCTGGGTACCGCTTTAGCTAGAAAACAGTTTCGTGCTTAGTCCTGGGCCTTGGAGTCTAACAGCCAGGGTTGAAATCTTGGCTTCGTCACTTATGACTGATGAACTGAAGCTGTTTCTCCACGTGAAAAATGGGGATATACCTACTTCATAAGGTTATTGAAGATTACATGAGATAATCCAGTTCAAGTGCTCAGCACAACATCTGGAGCATGTGCAGGGCTCCATATATGGCAACATGTGCTATCTACTCTGACTCTCCCCTACTCCACGCCACCAGCCCCTTTTTTTAGCTATGTTTTCTTGCACAGCTTCGGTGTCTTCCATTTGATTGTGTGAAGTCGTTGTCACAAGCTTTGAATAGTTGGCCTCTACTTTTTCCTCTCTTTGGCTTGCTGTTTCCATATATTGATCTCAGGTTTGGGTCTTAAATTAGACCCTGCACTCTGAGGCCTCACTGCTGGGCAGTGCCTTCCTTTGCTCCATTTTTCCTTCTGTCTCAAGTGCCAAATTGGATTTTGGTCTATGTGTTCTATACTCCTGATCCAGATTTAGCTAGCGGACCAGTTTATAATTGAAAAACTACAAGTTTTGGTAATGTAGACCTTGAGTTTACGTTCTGCCTCTCATCAGCTGTGTGATTTCAGGTAAGTTACTTGCATCTCTGAGGTCGAGTATCCATTTTTCTCATTGCTAATGGAGGGACTATGGTAATCACCTCCAGGGACAATTAAGAGGATCAAATGTCAGCGATCTATGTGAAGCTCCTAGCAGACGGTAAGACACATGATGAATGTTTCTCTCTCCTTATTCTTTCATAAGTCATCATTGTAAATGGTTTGTTTCCCTTCCTCCCATGACTATCCTGTCTTCTATTTATATTAGTGAGACGTGCTAACATGCAGATTGATGCATAAAATACTACTTAATTCAGGACGGACCCCTTATTGGAATTCGTGACCATTCTATCAGGGCCCAGGCTGAAATTTACCTTGTCAGTTTAAACTTACAGATGAGACATGGGGAGGCCAAGGTGGAAAGGAGAAGAGTGGCATGGTCTCACCCACTTGGCAGCCAGGGCTACTTTCACGAGGTGCATGAAACTGGTTTTGCTTTATTATTAAGCAAATAGATGACAAAATGGGGTATGTCATGAGGGCTATTGTGTTTATCAAAAAAAAAAAAAAAAAAAGACCCTTCTCATGTCTTATGGCCTCCAGATGGACATTTTTTCGGGGAAACAAAGTTTTCTGAGTATACATATCGCACAAACTCCACAGACTTGGTAATTGTACAAAAGCCATTTGTTTCCAGGTGTGTCAAATACCACTCTTGCAACAGCCCAATTATATGAAGTTCACATTTCCTCATTTAAGTTTTGAGCTAAACATTGAGTTTGTCACTAATTTTACATAAGCCTTCCGTGGTTGACTGCAAAGGAAAGAACAAGCATGGAATCTCTTCCACAAATCTCTAAAATTTTTAATTTTCTGAATGGGTAACAGAGAGGATAGTATTGGGAGAAATGAAGGTTAGAATTAAAATTTAGCCCAATGTAAACATAGTTTTGATGTGTGTCTCACAGATCCCAGACTTCTTAAGAGGGAAAAAAGAAATGCATTTGAAAACATAAAGCAAGCCTTCAGTGTCATCTCCCAGGAGCTCTCCTTTACGTACTTACTCTGCCTTTCCCATGCACCTTGTGACCTCCAGCCTCTGCCCTTGACAGATGCTGCTTGTTCCCCTTTAGAAGGGCCCTGGATGGAAGGAGAGGAAACTGGAAGTGGAGGGCCCCATCTTCGTCTCCCACTTACAGAGCTGTACTGTGTTAGGAAAATGATGACTCCTATGGGACTTGGTTTTCTTATCTGTAAACTGGGAAGAATAATACCCAATTTACCTGGGCTGTTTTCAGGATTAAAGTAAATCCTCAATACCTCAGGATCTATAGTACAGAATAGAACTCAGATACACCAGTGGTCAAATGGCTGTGGGAAATGTTGTATACTTTATATTAGTACTGTCAAATCTCTGAGGAGTTCTACAATACAAGAAACCCATTTAGTTCTGTTATCTCTGTTGGGCGATGTTGAACCAGCAAGTACAAAATGATGAGTTCCCTTGCCATCTCCTTATTCTTGTCGTGTACCCTAAGTTCTCCACACGGAGTACACAGAGCAGGGGCTGATACCAGCACATGTGGGGCAGAAGGGCAGGGAGGAGAAATCATGCCCATCAGATGAGATCAACTCTGCAAAGATTCTAGCTCAAAATCATTCTAGAGCTCCAGCTGGTGATTCTAAAACTCATCTTTAAAGAAATATTTTCCCTCTGCCTAATGCCTTATGAATAATAGTAATAATAATTCTATTTGCAAGCAGGGTGAGAGTGGAAGAATTGAGGTAAAGAAAGCACTTTCAGTTGTAATTAGAATGCATCAGAAGGAGCTAAATTCCTCTTTTCAGTGAATAGAAAGGCAAAAAGTATGGTTTTCCTGGTAAAGTGTTAGATAGGAACTTTTTTTTTCCCAAGTGGTAAGAACAGCAATGAAGAAAAGAAAATGCCTTGGAAAATGAATACAGAGACAGAAAGCGAACACCAAGAAAAGGACTGATTGTGGTGTCCTGAGCAAATAAATAAATGACTGAATGATGAATAAGTAGAAAACCACAGGAGAGAGAATAAAGGACTTTGGTTTTTTTTTTTTTTTTTTTTGTACATGAAGATGATTCCTTTTTTCCAATCATACAGCCAAATTAGAAAAATTGATAACCAAACATTGTATTTGTTTTCACATTCATGGCATCAGTTCAACTTGTCATTAATTACATGGGCAAATTAGGAAATGCCTGTTTTAAGAAACTGCTCTAAAAATACCTTTGTAAAATCAGGTTAGAGATACATGCCCTGAGGACAGCAGGAAGCAAAAGGGAAAATATGAAATTAGAAAGTGACCTGTAATAGTCACTTCACTGGTAAAGATGACGTAACCTCCATTATCAGCTAGGACCTAGTTTGATGTCTAATTTCACTGGCTATCTAACTTATCGAATTAAATTAAGTACAAATGAGGAAATACTTGGCTAGGGAAAAGGTGCTATACCATTTTGCTTTCTATCAACTGAAAGCCAACCCAATTAGCACAGAAGAGGAAAACTAAGCCCAAATATTTTATTGGAGGAGGAAATTAAAAGAGATTTCCCCCCCAAACTAGCCTGGCAAAAGGTAGTTCACAAAAACACTTGGATTCACTGGTGCTTGCTATATATCCAGAAGAGAGAAATGGTTGTTTTCGTTCATTTATGTTTGAGTGCCGATTTTGCGCCAGGTTCAAATCATTGCTTTCTAGGATAAACGGTGCCTTCTCCCTGCTCTGGACCTAATACTGCAATGTCACTCCCCTTTCACTGCTTGCAGATTTAGCAGGAGAGTTGTTAGAAGATCCACCATTCTTTGTAGATATTTGAAGGCAAGAATTCCCTGACAGGAACCATCCCGGCCCCCAGGTTGCATCCCAAGCACCTCCGATTCTGTGTTTCCCACATGCACTTGGCAATGCCAACAATGCAGAACCCTTCCTGACCCCCTGGTCTGTCCTTGAGCTAAAATTGGTCCTGAGTAAATGGGAACTTGAGGATCAAGTGCATTTTTGAAGCAGGGGCACCGGAGGTTGTTGAGAACTGTAAAAGATGAGCTCTGCGTAGGAATGTGGAAGGCTGCTGGATCCAGAGCAACAGGTAAGAGTGCAGAGTTCTCAGCGTGAAGGAGGGTCTGACCTGGGCAAGTTACAGATCTTTCTGGGCCTAAGTTTTTCTCGCCAACAAATGAAGACTTTAGGAAGAGATGCTTCCAGCTCAGATAATCGTCGTTTCTCTGCTACAGCTTCAGCATTTGAAATTCTTTCTTTCCCCTTAGAAATGGGAAAGGAAGTGATGATCTTTTTGTCTAAGTGATTCATGAAACAAGGAATTTTACAAAGAAAGAAACTCTTCCACCTGCCTCACCTGCACTTTGTTTCAGCTCCCTTTTCCTTGCTTTTGCTCAGCTGGCACCTGCTTGCTCTCAGTCCCTTTTTACAATCTCATTGTTTCTGGTGTGACACCATGTCCCTGGCAGTGGGTGCCATCTGGTAGAGCCTTTCTTTATTTTTCTGCTTTATCAATCCGCACTTTCAAATAGGTCTTTTCTCTTTTAACTGTATCTTTAGCCACCCCCACCACACACACACACACACACACACACACTTTGTGGAACTGGCCTCCTACCTAAATCTAGCTCCTTCTGTTCTAAATTTCACACACACATTTCCTGGAAAACACTTAATTCTGCAAAACTGGCTATATATATTATTTGGATGAGACATGCCAATTGTAAAAAATTCGTTCTGATTTCTATTAATCATTTACTTGTCTCAGCAGATATCTCTACACTGATATATGGAGTAATATGGATCTAAGCATATAGACAGCTGTTAAAAAACAACATGTAATACATTTTGGAATACTACATAGCTCTATGATTTAGACTTCGATGGGAAGTATGGGTACTACTAAAAAGATATCAGATTTTAACAAAACTCTTACGGAAAAGGAATGTGACATATGCCATGTATGTGTGTATGTATATATCTATATTTTGCCGTGTTTAGTTATGCATGGGATACAGTAATATACCTTTTTTCTTCATATCAACTTTTCCCTCCATTAAGTTCTAGTCAGTAATATTTAAAATACAGAAATCCTGTTCATTAAAAGATCTTCATTAAAATAGATATTTCTTCCCTTAGAGAAACAATTCAAAACTTTTTAGGGCCTAATTTTAAAAAGCAAGATTCCGTAGCTGATTTATTTTAGTGGTTGTTTTTAGGGATGTGAAAACTATCACCACTGCAACTAGCAAGAAGTATAAATGATACATTATTGCAAGTGTTCTAAAAAATCAGAACAAAACTAATTTATTGTAGTTCTGTCTTCATTATACACCACATGTTGGTGAGTTAAACACAACAAAATTATTGTCTTTTCTTTTAAAAGTGTCTACTAAAGATAAAAAGAATAAGGTAACAATTAACATGTAGGTTGTTACATTAAAAAATCTGATATACATATTTCTATTGCCTGTTAGCTTGTTCTAAGCCTCTTTAACTATTACAAAAAAAGAAAAGTCATTGTTCAAAGGCAAACCTTCAATTCAGTTGATACAACATTACAGTACAGTCAACTAACATCATTCAACAAGGTAACAAGTCTAGCCTTAGCTTCTTGAGTTAAAAGTCTGTAGACCAGATTGCTACAAAAGGTTCAATGCTGCTTCACAACTGTCGGTTAGCTTTTTGGAGGACACGGTATTTTCTACTGATGGCTTCAGAAGTAGGGGTCATGCTACTGGTAAAAGCGCAGGGGAACCCCAACCTGTCATTAATCATTTTATTGAGCATTGTAGTTAGAACAGCATTATTGAGTTTAGCACAACAACTAAAACAAAATAATAATAATAATATAATAATAATAATCATAATAATGATAAGAATAAAAACCAAACACAAACTGGAAGCCTAGAGATGCTGCCAGTCGTGTCAAACCCTTGCGATACGCTATACTAAAAAAATTTGAAATATCCACCCGTCCTCTCCACTCTGCCACAAACTAGCAAAGTCAAAAATACAAAAGTCTTCAACTTGTTACTTTTGCAGAATAAAGCAAAAACGTCTTTGTGCTCCTTACTACCAGAAGCAAAATATCCACTGAGTTACCACATGTAATAGCTTCTGGATGTGTCAACCTGGGTTGGCTTGGTGTCTGCAGAACCATCTTTGTCTTTCTCGCTGTCACCTTCCCAGAGGTTAATGAGTGGTGGGTATAGCTCATTTAGTGGGATCGAAGAGGTCTTTTGCATATACTTTTTTAATGAATGGTGGTAGTTTTTTCTCTTAAATCTTTTGGCAATGTACACAGCAATGGACGCAAGGCTAATGACGGCAAACATGGACCCCATTACTGCAGCAAGGGCTGTACTGGTTTCTTGATCAGAAATGTCCAGTGCGAAGGCAGCATTTTTGGTTGTGACATTAACACATGACTTTTGAGTCTGCTGATGAATATTGGACACTGTGAGACACACTTCGTAATCTGTGGAAGGTTGCAGATGTGTTAGGTTGTACTCATGAACATCTACTGGGACCCTGGCAGTATATGTTATGTGGGGGTTGTCAATCTTCATGGTGGCAGATGACCATTTTAAGTTTGACGTCATGACATTGGAATTAACTTTCCAGGACACTAAAATGGAATGAGATTCTGTCTGTTTGACATATATTTTCAGCACCTGGGTACCATCTAGAAGGGTTCCATTAACCTTAATTGTCACCACGCGAGTGTCTGCCCCTTCGACATTCTGGGCAACACAGGTGTATCTTCCTGAGTCTTCAATTTGCATGTTCGATATTTCCAAGGTACCTTCACTACTTAGCTTGTATTTGTCTGAAAGGGTTTCCGCAGTTATCTTATTTCCAAGGGGAGTGACCCAGTAAATTTCAGGTTCTGGCTCAGCCATAGCCCGACAGTCTAGGAAAACTGTTGTGCCAATATCCATGTTTAAATGATTTGGGAATGTGTCGTGAGAGATCATTGGGAGGCACTGTTCACTTGAATCCTGGATTAAAACTTCCTTTACCTGCTGCCCTCTATATTCGGGCGGCATGGCACAGAACATGGATAAGGGCTCCATGAAGCGGATGTTTGTCTTGTTGGAGTTAATCCAGTGGATGACACAATCACATCTCAGGGGGTTGCTGTGGATGCTGATCTCACGCAGATTGGGAAGGGATTCTACTGTCTTTTGGTAAACGGCATTCAAGGCATTGTTGTTCAACATCAAGCTTTCCAGGGCAGGAACACTTCGAAAAGCCAAGCGGTGGATGTAGGATAATTTGGGGTTATTGGTGGCTTCTAGCTTTGTGAGTTCAGGCAAGTTATCCAGGGCATAGCGGTCCACAGAGACGAGTTCCCCCATGTTGTTGATTCCCAGTTCTTTTAACCGAAGCATATTCTTGAAGTCCCCTTCTTGGATTTTGTGGATGGGGTTTTTGTTGAGGTCTAAGAATTTCAAATTTGGAACTTTTTGCAGAGCAAGTTGAGGGACTTTGATCAGTTTGTTATCATAAAAAGACAGACTCTCGAGGCTATCCAAGCCCACCAGGGCATTGCCAGGAATATCGGTGAGATACATTCCTGCCAAAACCAAGCTCCTCAAATTTGAAAGGGGTTTGAAGTTCATATCCAGAATTCCAATCACAGGATTTTCCCCAATCATGAGAATTTCCAGGTTGGGTGTTGAATCAAACCAGCGGCTATCAATAACTTTCAATTTGTTAGAGTTCAGGTGGAGCCTTAAAAGATTTTTTAAGCCTGAAAAAGCATTAGCAGAAATAGTGCTAATCTGGTTATGGTTGATGTAGAGTTCTTGAAGGTTGCTGAGATCTTGCAGACAGTAATCAGTCATTTCCGTAATCTGATTTTCCTCCAAGTGTAGAGTAGTGAGCTGGGTCAGGTTTGCCAGCCCTACCTCCTTAATATTTGTAAAGTTGTTCTGGGAGAAATCTAGCTCAGTCAAGTTGAAAAGCTGCTGCAGTTCATCCACGGTCTTGGCGATGTTATTGCTCTGTAGGAGAAGCACTTGTGTATCGCTGGACAGGTTGCTGGGAATCCTGGTTAAGCGGAGATCATTGCAATCAACGGTGGTGGCTTCTCTGTATGTTGACTGTGGGGTGAACCAGGGCCTAATTTCACACACGCAAAGTTGTGGGCACTCGCTGTTTTGTAGGGAAGACCCAGTTAATGAAGTCATTAGCAAGCCCAGCACCAACTGGCAAGCTGCTGCAACAAAGCTCATCCTAGCCATGCTGGCTTGCTGAGCAAGCTCGACCCCTGACACTTGTAAATTTTAACAAAAGGTGAACACTAAATAGTGCTATGTATGTAGCCCAGCAAGCAGAAAATGTAAACATTCAAGCGAAGTCTCTGTTGAGATGTGTAGAATTCCAGAGTCCGAAGGGATAGTCTTCTGGAGTTTTCAAAAGGCAGGACACAATTTGGAGTCTTTCATCTGTGCCTCTCAATTCCAGGCATGCCCACGGCTCTGTGGTATAAGTTACTTCAGCCAAATCAAAGTCTGGAGATGTGCCTGAAAATCAGATTAGGACAGACAGTACGTTTATTCCACATACTTTCGACATTAAAGCCTTTCTTTTGTCTACTAAAAAGGCATAATCACTTACAAATCTAATAACAGAATGTTCAAAATAACTAAAAAAGCTTTTAAATTGCAGGGCACTTTTACTAGATTCCACTTACTGCCCTAAAACTGGTTACCACTTTTACAATTAAATTGGGACTGCTTGTATTATTGGGTAAAATCATCAGACACATACACACACTTAATAGGAATACTCAGAAAAACCCACAGATGCCATTTCTTTAAAAACAAAGGTGAAACCTCACTATTAGTACATACTTAGTATCTAAACTACATTAGAAACTACATTATATTTATGGTTCAAAAAAATCAAATGTCAAAAGCAAAACATGAAAGGCAGCTTTGGTTATTTTTATGGTCATATTTATTTATTTATATTTTAATTAACACCTCATTTGTTTTCAGCAAGTCTGCCTTTTCCAAATCGTACATTCTGTGGACATATTCAGCCAATGCTTTTCTAGCTCAATTATCCTTATGCAAAAAGTTAATTTAACACAACTACAAAAGGAAAATATCACTTTTTCTTATATTCTAATAGCCACATCTGATCTTAACCAAATAAAATAGTAAAAGGACTCTACTCTGTTATACCACTGATCTTCATTAAAAACACAAACATATTGGGGTTGGCTCGGTGCTGTAGTGGTTAAGTTCGCACACTCTGCTTCAGCGGCCCAGGGTTCACTGGTCCAGATTCTGGGCATGGACCTACACATTGCTTATCAAGCCACACTATGGTGGTGTCCCACATACAAAATAGAGGAAGATTGGCACAGATGTTAGCTCAGTGACAATCTTCCTCATCAAAAAAGATGAAACAACCCCCCCACCCCAAACACAAACATATTTATACTCAGATATATATCTCATATGTATAATTTCATCAGTCTCATGGGAATGTCACCGACCACTTAGTAGCTATAGACCATGGAGATATTGGATATTTTATTTAACCTCTTGAAGCCTCAGCTTCTTCAACTATAATATAGGGTCTGTCATAAAAGTACCTCTGTCTCATAAGATTAAAGAGAATTAAAGGAATCTATGTAAGGCTCTTAGTGTAGTGCCTGGAAGATATTAAAGCTTGTAGAAGTTAATTATATTTATTATCACCTTATTATATCTCATATCGATTTCAGTTTTAGCTAAATAGTGCTTGTTGGAGGACAAGTCAAAGAAGCAAAGCTGGGACATTTGATTTTATTTAGCCATCATCTACTGGTTTTAATAAGGTCTTCTGAGGTCAAATATGTATTGCTCACCTGCTTGTAAAGATAGTATTAGTAGTTAATGGTTCTAGTTTTCCAGATTCCACTCAGGTGTAAAAGCCATCATGGATCCAGAATCTGTCTTGCTTTCCCAAGACTAGTCCAGTCACTTGCTAAGGTATTAAAAATAGAGTGGTCTTTTTCGTTACACTTGTCTTTCTGTAATGAACTTCAGCTTTGAGTATTAAAGGAATTTAAGAGACTAGTGTTTTCTTTATCCTCAGAAGATTACTGTCGATTCAATAAAATAGAGCACGTAATGTGCCTGAAGCTTAGCACTCAACACATAGCAAGCTCTCAATTCCTATGAGCTGCTATTATCTTTTTACTTTGAAAAATAGTTATCCTAGTGATTGATAAAGAAGTATAACAATACAAATAGCCAGTCTTAAAAGTTCTATATTTGTCATATTTTGGTAGAAGGAAAGAAAAGTTCTAGATTTTTTTTGTGGTTGTTGGTTTACAAAATATGCAAACCTAGATACTGGTTTAACAAGATGGAATTTAAAAAAATCATCCAATCCAGACCTGGCAAGTTGGAGGGAGGAGAAGGAAGTGAATGTATTGCATAATGCTGGGTAACTGCTATACTCTACGGGGAGAAACCACATTGGGATCCTCCCTAATCTGGTTACTTTGCCATGTATCATGTATGTGCAAAACTTTTCAATATTATAAAACTACCTGATTCTGACTTTTATCAGGAAATTCCATAAAAGGAAAACACACCTCAGAGAATAACATTTTTCACAAATTATTACCTCCACAAATTAATTCCATGCTTTTTGTTTCCACATAGAGTAATCCTAAAGCAGGTGCAAAGACCACAATAAATGTTCAGTTAAGGAAATTCCTGCCACAAAGGAATTTGCATTATTCCTTATTCATAATTCAAAACAGAAAACCAAAAGAATAAATCTACTTTTCATAATGCTGGGATGGAATTTCAACTAATTTTTATGTTTTGACTGAATTTAAAGAAACATAGCAAGAAGTAAAATATGCATTAAAGTTGTGTCAGCCTCCTAGAACAATCTGTTACCATTGAAAAATATCTTTTATGGGCCTACACTTTGAATAGTTTCATGAGTCATGCCTCCATTTTAGTTTAAATTATCTGATTTGAGATAACTGTATTTCAATAATCAAATTTCTCTTTGATACAAATACCTCTGTAAACAAACAAACAAACAAACAAACAAACCACACAAGCTCAGAATGTCAGATATCATATCAAACACATATTTTCCTCTTCCAAACCTGCATTTGGCTCCTTTGGGAGCAGAGAATGAAATTTCCTTAACACGAAAGGAGGTGCTTAAAATGTTTCTATTTGTATACAATTCTAAATTCTCTTTAGTTTATTTCCCCTGCCTAATTTTTGAACACGACATTATATATAGAACAAAGCTTCATAGAGTTCTTAAGCCATTTTATACATTTAAAACATAAGTAATGTCTCAGGAGCTCTTAACTAACAGTGTTTAAAAGTAAATCCATTTTCACAAGAGAAGAAAACTACGGACCAATAGCCCTGATGAATATTGACGCAAAAATCCTCAACGAAATACTAGCAAACTGAACTCAACAGTGCATTAAAAGGATTACACACCATGACTAAGTTGGATTTATACTAAGAATGCAAGCATGGTTCAACATATGAAAATCCGTCAGTGTAATACATCATACTAACAGAATGAATGACAAAACCCACATGATCATCTCAGTTGGTGCAGAAAATGCATTTGACAAAATTCAACACCCCTTCATGATAAAACTAGGAATAAACGGAAATTAGGAATAAAGGAAACTGCCTCAACATAATAAAAGCCATATATGAAAAGCCTACTGCTAAAATCATATTCAATGGTGAAAGAGTATAAGCTTTTCCTTTACGATCAGGAACAGGGCAAGCATGATCACTCTTGCCACTTCTATTCAACTTAGTACTGGAAGTCCCAGCCAGAGCAATTAGACAAGAAAAAGAAATAAAAAGCATCCAATTGGAAAGGAAGAAGTAATACTGTCCATTTGCAGATGATATAATCTCATATGTAGGAAACACTAAAGATGCCATATAAAACCCCAAACTGTTAAAACTAATAAAAAATTTCAGCAAAGTTGTAGGACACAAAATAAACACATAAAAATCAGTTGTTTCTATACACTAAAAGTGACCAATCCTAAAACAAAATTTAGAAAATAATCTGACTTACAATAGCATCAAAAAGAATAAAATACTTAGGAATTAACTTAACAAGGAGGTGAAAAACACGTACATTGAAAACGACAAAACATTGCTAAAAGAAATAAAAGATACAAATAAATGGAAAGACATCCTATGTTTGTGGATCGGAAGACTTAACATTGTTAAAATGTCCATACTACCCAAAGTGATCTACAGATTCAATGCAATTACTATTAAAATCTCATGGCAATTTTTGCAGAAATAGAGAAAAAAATCTTAAAATTCATATGGACTCTCAAGGGACCCAAAATAGCCAAAACGAAACAATCTTGGAAAAGAACTAAGTTGGAGGACTCACACTTCATGACTTCAAAACATACAACAACGCAGCAATAGTCAAGATGGTGTGGTACTGGCATTAAGACAGACATATAGACCAATGGAAGAGAGAGCCCAGAAGTAAACTCTTCTGTATATGATCAAATGATCTTTGACAAAAGTGCCAAGACTACACAATGAGGAAAGCATAGTCTCTTCAACAAATGGTGTTGGATATCCACAGATGAAAGAATGAAGTTTGACCCTTACCCTACACCATATGCAAAAATTAACTCAAAATGGTTAAAGACCTAAATGCAAGACTTAAAACTAGAAAATTCTTATAAGAAAATATAGGGGAAAAGCTTCATAATATTGGATTTGGCATGATTTCTTGCATATGACACCAAAAGCACAGACAACAAAAGCAAAAATAGACCAATGGGACTAAACCAAACTTAAAAACTGCTGCATCTCAAAGGAAACAATCAACAGAGTGAAAAGACAATCTACAAAATGGGAGAAAATATTTGCAAATCAAAATCTGCTAAGGGGTTAATGTCCAGATTATATAAGGAACGCCTACAACTCTACAGCAACAACTACAACTCAACAAAAAAACAAATAATCTAATTTAAAAATAGGCAAAGGATTGGAATAGACAATTCTCCACAGAAGAGATACAAATGACCAATAAGTATATGAAAAGATGCTCAACATCCCTAACCCCAAGAGACATACAAATCAAAACCACGAAATATCACCTCACACACTTAAGGATGGCCACCATAAAAAAAAACAGGAAATAAGCGTTGGTGAGGATGTGGAGAAACTCGAACTCTTGTGCACTATTGGTGGGAATGTAAAAGGGTGAATCCCTTATGGAAAACAGTATGGAGGTTCCTCAAAAAATTAAAAATAGAATTAACATAAGATCCAGCAATCCCACTTCTGGGTATATATCCAAAAGAATTCAGAGCAGGATCTTGAAGAGACATTTGCACACCAATGCTTACTGCGGCATGATTCACAATAGTCAAGAAATAGAAGCAACCCATATGTCCATTGATAGGTAAACAGAGAAAGAAAATATGGCATATACATAAGATGGAATGTTATGTAGCCTTAAAAAAGGAAATCATATCACAACTACAATATAGATGAACTTTAAGGACATTATACTAGATGAGATAACCCAGTCACAAAGGGACAAATACTGTATGATTCTACTCATATGAAGTATCTAAAATAGTCAAAATCATAGAAACGGAAAGTAGAACGGTGTTTGCCAAGGGTTGTGGGAAGGGGAGAGGAAGTATTAGTGTTTAATGGGTATAGTGTCAATTTCACAAGATGAAAAAGTTTGAGAGATCTGTTGCCCAACAATGTCAATATATTTATCACACTGAACTGCAAAATTAAAAAATGGAAGGTGGAAAATTTACTGTTTTTATATCATAATAAAAAAGTAAATCCATTATAATTCAGGCCAACTTTTATCACACACATACAAATTAATTATCTTAAATTCTGCAACAAATAAAAAATGACTGGCATAGATTTTTAAAAAGTGAAATTGCTCCGTTCTAGTGCTGACTGGACTAAGTAGGTCAAGTGTGAGAAGAAAATCTCCTGCTAATTACCAGAATGATGTTCCACAAACAAGCCTGGCAATTTAAAGAAACAATCTCTTAAATAACAAACCATGACTTCAAAGGCCCCACATTGGCAAGGGACGCATTTCAAAGGGCTCCACAAACAATTATATAATTACATTTGGTGCTTCTTTTTCCAATAAGAAGTGGAAAGCGTTTGGGACACTCTGATCTGAATATAAAATTCCAAAGGAAATGGAATGCATGGTCATCACCATCAGTGAATTGGCATTGACCCCCATTTTCCCATGGAATTATGTCAGATGGGATGTTAGTTTAACAAAATCACAATATTCGGTAGGACTTCGGGCTAGGATCCCTATGCGCTAAGTTCTTAAGGAGTTGGGCGAAAGAAATAAGGAACCACCAAAATATGATGGTTATGTGAATTCTATTTATGCTAAAAACCAGATAGCTCTCAGCTCATAGAAAGAATTCTGTCCTGAGGGATCAAGTGATCCATATTCAGATTCTGACTTTTTCACTTATTAGATTTGTTGCCTTGTACAAACTATGTAAATTCTGTCTCCGTTTCCATAGCTAAAATTAAGGCTAAGTATGCATACTTCATATATGAAAATTGTGATAAATAAGTGAAATAATCTATATGAAGGTATTCAGCCCAGAACCTGGGAAAGAGTCCAGCACAGAGTGAGCCCTCAAATAACTTATTTGAATCTCTGGAACCTCATCAAGTTTGCCATTAAATTTCATGCTCCCTCTGCAGGCTATTGGGAGGGAGTGAATAAGCAACTCTCTTTAAGATCCTTGGGCATGACAGGTGTTTAGAAAAAGTCAGTATTATTATTGTTTACCATTTCCATTATATTTTCAACCAGTATTATTAGAATTAAGTGTTAGAAGTCCAGAGACCAATTACACTGGGGCTAAATTAAAATCCTACGCAGGCAAGCAAATTATGAAATACAGACCTCCAACCTGGAGATTAACATCATCTCAGACATGTAGTCACAGCCATGAAGAATTAAAATTGATTCCCAAAATATGAAGAAAAATGCCTTCTTAGGACATGCGCTTTTATGTGTACTTTCTTTGGTGACCAAATTCACACCATGTACATGTTTAGAAAAATCATTCTTTTAGCTCTGTTGGTCCCCCACATAGATCCAGGGCTAATACAGCATTCAAATTTTCTTATCTTCCTTTGTGCACGGCTTAAATAATGGGGAGATGAGATTTTCATTCAAGTAAGCTTGTCTTTTGGTTAAAAAAAAAATACATTGTCTCAATAAAAATTCTCCCTCTAGCCACTCTCATGGGAGGGAGTGGGGTGGGGTTGGGGGCAACAACATGTAGCCACTCTAAGGATCGACCTCCCAGAGGGAATCCCCTTGTGCCTTGAGGCCACCCTGACTTCTGCTGCAGGTACAAGTGGCTGATTGTGACTCACAAAGGCTGCAAGCTTTCTGAAACAAGAGTTTAGCATAGAGCTAAGACTGTGGCTTCAGGAGAAACAGACCTGGTTTCAAATTCAGTTCTGTGACCTTGGACGAATTATCAAAGCTTTTTTTCTGAGTCTGTTTCCTTCTTTTAGAAAATGCAGAGGACAAATCCTATTTTAGAAGGGTGGTGAGAAAATTCGACAGAGATGTTAAATGTAAAGCTTTTGGCAGAGGGCCTGGCACATAGCAAGTGCCCAGTAGATGTTTGCCATTATTATTTACAGGTTGGATGTCTCATATTGGATCTGAGTCTTTTTATGGGTGTTGAGGATGAAAGGAAAGAGTGGGCAGTTGAAATCAGCAGAGGGTGCCTTTTGCGGTATTAACAACTACAAGTTCTAAAAAGGGGCTGGCCAGAGGCCTTCTAACAATGTGTAGACGGCTAGTGCAGGTAGAGCCAGAGAGAGAGATTACAGCAAAGTCTTTATGGAGGGTATATTTTATTTCCCTGGGGAAGGAAAAAAGGTCTTGCAAATGCATTCTGAAGGCTGAATCTGCACTGACTATTTTTAAAGGCATTAGTTTCTTGGACTTTTGTCTGGCCCCTGACCCTTTCTGACTCTTAGATTTCTTTCTCCAACCATTTTCCAAAATTATGTTCCTTGTTCACACATTATCCAAAGCGAAACACCCTGTAGTGTGTGTTAGTGATCGCAGATGGAGGGTGCGTATGGGAGGAAGAGCTATAACAGTCTCCATAACGCATTAAGGAAACAATAAAGTGTATTCCCTTGCAAGGACATAATGGAGCTTGCTGAGGCTCTTTTGCATAAGGAACTGCTCCTGAGAGCCCATGTTATTCATCAACCAGCAGTTCAGCAGCCCGCCTGAGTGGGTTGAGCAACAGAACGAGGACGCCAGGAAAGGGAGTCTTAATTTTGGCTTCACCACAAACTTCCAAGGTGACCTTGAGCAAGTCTAGTAAATTCGTGTCCTATTTTATTTATCTTAGAGTAAGTAGGTTGAGGGAAAAGGTAGTCACAGCTTCCCAGGCCCAAAGGAACCTCAGGGAGTCATCTTATCAACCCATTCTCCTGGTGTCATGAAAAACCATACTTGTAGCCATTTTCAGAGGTGATCCTTCTTCCTTCTTCTTCTTATCTCCCTTTTCTGTCTCTCTCCCTTCTTTCCTTTTTTTCCCTTTTGTTATTTAATTTTCATGAAAGCAAGGAATTTAATTTTGCCAAGGACCTCAAACTCCAATGCCTCCAGGGGCTAGGTAGGTGAAGGCAGCTGAGTCTAACCTAGTCATGTAAACAGCTGGAGTGTTGCATGCCCTCCAAAAGGCATCCGAAAATGTTTTTAACTGTGCAGGCCAAACCAAACCCTTCTGCTTTCTAAGGCCATTTATGGCCAGTGTGCAACCTCTAAATAAGTATAATAATATCACCTATAATGCTGAGCTAATGGGAGTATTTGATAACTAGATGATTAGGTATAAATTTTGAAATATTATTGGCAAATACTCCAGATGTGAAAACCTATAATTACAAACTCAGTGTAGGACACTGTGAATCTTTGCTCTGAAGAAAACTTCTTTAGTGCTTTTTAAGAAAGCATTACATTTACAAAAATTCATTTTACACTCCTTTCTGTCGGAAGACCTACTTTTAAAGGCAGGCAGAACCTTGGAGATCTGCTAGGTGATCCAAGATGACCCAGTTAATTGGCAGAGGAACAAAATAAAACCCAAATGCCTTGATCCCCAATTCAACATTCCCTAATCTGACCACTTGAAATTTCTGTGTTGGTTTGCCTGGCTCCCGGAGAAAAATTTGATTGTCTTCTCCCTAATTTTCTTTTCTTCTTCTCCTTTTTCATCTTGTATTTGTTATTATTAGTTAATAAAGTCTCAAAAATTCTCGGGTATGCTTGGGCGGAATAAGTGCACTAGTGTGCACAGAAGAGGGTGGACACAAGTGATCTTTTGATTCGCCCTCAGTTTCCTTCCTCTTTGGGGCCCGGGCAAATCCATCTCACCGCAGGAGCAGTCTCGGCTACCATCTCCAGGAAAAGCCCAAAGACGCAGCTGGTCTCCAAGCTGAGCATAAAAGCTGGGGTCACAATTCATTCAGCTCCTGAGAGGAGCTGGGCATGGACAGCATATTAGCCCTTGCAGGAGGGTTGGCCAGGCCTGGTAAACAGGGCAGGGTTGGACTGGATGGACTGAAGAATTACAAAGGACAACTAAAAAGAAAGAAAGAAAGAAAGATAGAAAATTGAAAAGCCAAAAGTCCAAACAGAGCCAGCTGGCATGAATCCAAATCCAAGTAGGTGGCGTGGCAGAGTCGGGAAAGGTGTTTCTGGAAAAAGCCCTAGGGAATAACATCTACTTTAGACTCTGATTTGGCTTCAACTGATCAAAGGCAAGCAAGCTTGCCTCCTTGTGAGATATGAGAAACACACACTGTGAGTGTTGGATAAGGCCTTAGAGATCACCTGGCACATCGAACAAAACCTCTCATTTTTTTTATTTATTTATTTATTTATTTATTTATTTATTTTTTTTAAAGATTTTATTTTTTTCCTTTTTCTCCCCAAAGCCCCCCGGTACATAGTTGTATATTCTTTGTTGTGGGTCCTTCTAGTTGTGGCATGTGGGACGCTGCCTCAGCGTGGTTTGATGAGCAGTGCCATGTCCGCGCCCAGGATTCGAACCAACGAAACACTGGGCCGCCTGCAGCAGAGCGCGCGAACCCAACCACTCGGCCACGGGGCCAGCCCCCAAAACCTCTCATTTTATAGAGGATGACACCTTAGTGAGGTGACGCCACACATTGGAGGCCAAGCTTGACTGCATTCCCACTCTCCAAACAC
Organism: Equus quagga; assembly: GCF_021613505.1. Taxonomy (NCBI): domain Eukaryota; kingdom Metazoa; phylum Chordata; class Mammalia; order Perissodactyla; family Equidae; genus Equus; species Equus quagga. Next base: position 110,976,671 of record NC_060267.1, read on the forward strand.
ACAATCCTTTATTCTACAGAACCCGGCACTGCTTCCCTTAGTCTACGGTTAGTCTAGGTGTAGTTAAAATTTGTACTTTTGATCACTTAGGCAGGGTCTAAAGCTCTTTGAAGGATGTTGGCCTCCAGTAGTCCATTAATCAGGTACCATTTATTGGAAGTAGAGGGAAACATCATCCTAATAATTTAGGGAGAGTGCAGTGGCTTGTTTTCTTTAATAACCTCCATCTTGACCTTTGCTTAGGCAGATCAGGGATAGAGTGGAGAGCTCCATCAATCATGCTGATGGCCAACTTATTCCAAAAAATTAAGTCAGGTCAGCTAAACAATGTTCACTGATTTTTTTTTTTTAAACATGGCAGTGAATTGATCATAATGGCTGATCTATTCTACATAAGCACGGCCAAATTGCAAGTTTAATTTGTAAAATGCATAAATTAAATTTCTCCTAATGTGATGAAGTATTTTGCAAACTCTATAAGGGCACAGAAATTCAAATATAATAAGTGTAAAATGGATTTGAATAATGAGTAGGAGTTGGAAGTGGACATTCAAGATAGGCAAGGTCTCGTGAATAATATAATAATAATATGAATATAGAAAACTTTACTAATAGGCTTACTTTAATAAAAGACTTATTGTGTATCAACCACTATAGTGAGTGACTTACATGTATATGGTATAAAGTATGATCATTTCTACTTTTCTTGAAGAAGTTGTCACTTGTCCAAGATCTGAAGTGAGACAATGGTCAAGGCCATAGGGCCATGCCCTAATGCTATCCAGCTCTGAATCCTACTGGTTTGCAGGTAGTTTGAGAAGCGGTGTGGTACACAGACTGGAGCACTGGACCAAGAGTTAGGGGGTTCGAGTCCTAAGCTCTGGGTTTGCCTCCAACTCACATCATGCTGGCCATCTTCCCTGCCTGTGAGTGATGAGGTTGGGCTAAATCTAGAAGATACCTTATGACTCCACCGCTCCAGGATTTTAGGTATTTGGTGCCTCTTCTCTGGGATTGTACTCTTAAAGGCATTCACGTAAGCAGTACTCCTTATGATTGGGGCAAAATGCTTGATTCTGGCTTTTTAAGAGAAACTGTGTTCAGTATTTTTTTTAAAAAAAGAAAAGTACAGTCTTAAGAGGCAGAGAGAGCTAAGCCCATATCCTGGCACTACCTATGGCACCTTGGACAAATTAGTCCACCTCTCTGGGCCATGGTTTCCTCATCTGTTAGAAGATGATAGCTATGTATCTGCATCATGTGGGTTCCTCAAGATTGTCTCTCAGGTCATGAGGGAATCTGTCTTAAGCAATTCCTGGTACATAGTAGAATCTCAACCATCATAAATTTTCTTTGACGTTCTCAATGCAGAAAATTAAAAGTTGGGTGCTGAAAACCTAAGTTAATATTTACTCTCCCAATAAGGAAATTAATGCACTTCCTGAAAATTATCTGGAATAGATTTCTTTTCTTTCTTTCCTTTTTTTAAAATTCAACCCTTATTTGGTGATTTATTTTTTCCTCCCAACATCCCCGGGAGGTAAGCAGTATGATCATCTCTTTCACACTGAGGAAACCAATGCCTAGAGATATCAAGCAATTTGCCCCAAACATACAGCTGTAAAGTGATAGAGCAGGATTCAAACTGAGACAGCCTGGCTCCAAAGCCCATGCCCTAAACACCACCTCCCACACGCTACATGATCATCCCAAAGAACCCCAACTTGGACTCTGATGAATGGGACTGTCAACGAAGTATCAGAAGTATAGATGGGGAGGGAGCTGGCTGGGAGCATTTACAGCTTTTGAAGGCAATCGAGATTCTTCCCAAACGACTGGAGCTCCACGAATCACAGTGAAGATCTAGGGATGGTTTCTCTCTTTGCCAAACAGCTTGGGTACCACTGAGCCATCCTCTATTCCTTGGGTAAAGCCAGATTTCTAGAATGCTAGAAAGGTTTTAAAGCAAAGGCACATGAATATTTCTGCAGTTTGGTTTGCATTCAATCTTATGGGAGAATCTGGTAGGTCCCAAGATTTTCATTTTATTTTGTTTTAATATGATATATAGGTATATAAGCAGGTATCGTTTTCCCTCAGACCAAACAATGGGCTCAGGACTCAGAAAAGGCTGAACCTGCAAACTCCCCAAGTATCACATGACTGCCTTCAAAGTTCAATGCCCTCTCTTTCTCAGCTCATTTCTAGAATGTACTTTCAAAGCTATGTCATTTTTGGAAGTAAGAAAAAAGTCACACATTTATTTTAACGAGACAATGCTAATTAAATCTTTGCATGCTAGTTACTTGGGATTTCAATTTTGTAATTTAATGGTAAGCCTCTTGAAAGGATTCTCCTTTGCAAGCCCTGTGTTAAGAAGTGCATACCTCTCTACCCTGAGCGGTAGAATGACACCCACAGTATTTCCATTCCTAACTGTCTTGGAAACAAGTGTTCCAAAGGAGCTAAATCCTAAGGAGTTCAATCCCAAGCAAAGAAACAAAAAATGAAACAAGAGATGGGCATTTACCAACACATTTATATATCAATCTTAGTTACTCTAGATGCAAAGACATAAACAATAAGGAAAGAGAATTAAATTGTTAGCCCAAGAAAGACAGGAAACTTTCTTGCAAATAGTGAAGTATGTTCTAGACTTATAGACATTTTTCATGTTTTACATCTAATGTTCACTGCAGGGTCGTTTTGACTGAGTAGTAGTCATAAGAATAATAGTAGTTCGTACTTACTAATAGCAGTTCGCTCTTACTATGCCACACTCACTGCACTAAGCACTTTACGTAAATTATTTCATTTCATGCTCACGACCCTATGAGGTGGGAACCATTATTTTTCCTATTTTTATGGATGACAAAATGGAGCCTCAAGAAAATGAAACATCCTGCCCAAGGTCTTTAGAGCCAGGAGAACGAGGAGGTTCTATGTGAATTCAGGCATCTGAGGCTGGAGCCCAAACCATACTACTCTGCTATCCCAACCTGTCTGGGCAGGGCGAGTCCTTGCCAATGTTGTAATCTGCCAGGACTAGACTGAGTCTCCTGGGGCAGGGACCCCGTTTCTGTCTTGTTCACAATGAGTCATCCAGGGTCAGGCACTGGCCTGGCATCTACATAGTGGGCACCCAATAAACAAATAAAATAACTGATTGAATCAATTAAAATGTGCTTTTCAGGTGCCTGAATATGACAACAATATTAAGCTTGCAAATATTCACAGTTCTGCTGGGTCTCTTCTACACCTGGACTGATACAAACCCTGTGCTTTTAAAAGCTGTATCTTTTTTTTTTTTTTAAACCTTGCAAATTAGCACATGTCTGCTCCCCATCCATCCTAATGCTTGTAATTTAGGAAAAACTTGCTCTCTGACTTATCTCTTTCTCCAGATCCTGATGAAATCTGGTTTCAGTCTAAATGCAAAAGAGGTCCAATAAACTGGTGCCTAATTTAACCAGATTAATTTAATTAAACAAATACTCATTGAGTATTTACTGTGTCACAGGGTCAGAAAGACCAGACCCAGCCCTTAAAGAGCTTATAATCCTTTGGGGAGGGAATAAGACAAATACACGAGTAACTCTGTAAACGATATATGTTAAAAGAGAGGAATGAGTGGGGAGATATGTGCATCCCTGGGAAGGAGAGATGAGAGCTGCCACCTGTGATGGCTCCATCAGCACTGTCCAGTGCTATTCTCTGTGATGACAGAAATGTTCTGTGCTGGCAACTGCCAGAGAGGGTAGCTACTGAGCACTTGAAAGGTGGCTGGCATAAATGAGAAATGGAATTTAAAATTTTATTTTATTTCAATTTATTTCAATTCCATTGAAGTAGCCAGATGTGGCCAACAGCTACCATATCGGGCAGCACAGTCCTAGAACCCCAAACCTAGCTGTGCATTAACCCGGGGAGCTTTATTAAGAACGCAGATTCTCATGCCTTATGGGAATTTTGATGACATAGGTCTGCGAATATACACATATATATATTTTTAAACAGCTCCACTGAGGGCTCTAATGCAGACCAAATTTAAATACTCCTGCCTTAGGCCATCATGGCTCAGCTCTGTCCTACCACTGCTCACAGGTGCAGAGTCTGGCAGGCACGTTGGCCTGGGCCTGGTAACTGAAAAGACGTGGCTTGACTTGGCTTTGCTCTAAGCCGCTCTGCTTCCTTCCTCTACCCACTCATCCTAGTGTTCTCAGAGGTGGCCTAAACTCCAAGCCAACATATAATTGAGGTCCAAGGTTATGTTTTACTGATCTCGGTAGACACTGTTCCTAACACAGTGCCTGGCCTACGAGTGTTCAGTGAATGTTGGCTGAAGCAACCAAGGTGTGTCACAAGATACATTTTAGATGGTCTTCCACCTTTGGGGCCTGCTGCACCACAGAACAAAGGCCACCTGAAACAGGTGTATAGACAATGGAGTACAAAAAGCAAACACAAGAAAGCCAATGCACTCTTAAAAAGGTTCATAATTTGACCCCAGACGGAAATTCATAAACAAATAATTCTTTTGTCTGGAATCTCAGGATGAGGCAAACAAAAGTTTTCATCCAAATAGAGCTCTTGTGTTCAAACCAAGTATCAATGCGCACCATTGTTCTCCTCACTACTGTCTTTGAAAGCATTAGTTAGCAAAGAACATTTTACATAGAAAATAACCTAAACAAAAGTGTTTAACCCTGTACCAAATGTCATGACTCTTACCATCTTCCCTAAAGGAAAAGCTGATTGTCTGAAACATTTTAGAAATTAAGAACTTTTGATGGCAAGTTTGCTACACAGTACCCAGTCGAGTGCTGAGCACAGAGTGGACACTCAAACATGGTTGCTGAATGAATAGCCCTTTTTAGGAGGTAATGTACCTATTTGTTTTGTATCTGAGGCACTTTAGTTTCCTCCCATAAAAAAGAAACATTTGTCATTTCTGGATCATATCCTTGAGCAAGATAACTGCAGAAGATACGAGATAAAAATAATTGTAAAAACTAGCAAGGCAAATTGATATTATTGTTGGAAAGGTGAAAATTGTTTTTGAGAACTCAGGAAATCATCTGTATATTTCTCACTAGAAGAAAAGGGGATGGGAAAACGTGACACCCAAGAAGGCAGCTCTTCTGAATATTAAAATAAACTCAGGGTTCGGAGGCAACAGACTGAATTAAAAATCCAGCTCAGCATGCATGCACATCACTTTTCTAGTTTCCAGGTCTTCCTTTGAGAGCAGTGTCCTCATCCTTTCTTCATGGGGTTGTTAAAAGGCTCAAACGAGTTAAGATATGTAAAATTCCTAGGATACTCACCATGCGTCTGATGATCCGGAACAAAATGCTTGCTATGGGTTGAACTGTGTCCTCCCCCAAAAAGATCTGTTGAAATCCCAATCTCCAGGACCTCAGAATGTAACTTTTTGGAAATAGGGTCATTGCAGATGTAATTAGTTAAGATGAGGTCATATTGGAGTACGGTGGGCCCTAATCCAATATGACTGGTATCCTTATAAGAGGGAAGATGATGTGAAGACAGAGACATACAGAGAAGATGGCCTTGTGAAGACAGGAACACACAGGGAGAATGCCATGTGTCCATGAAGGCAGAGACTGGAGGGATATACAGTTGCAAGCCAAGGAATGCCAAAGTTTGCCAGCAAACCCCCAGATGCTAGCAAGATGCAATGAAGGATTCCTCTGCAGGTTTCAGAGCAGCCTGACCCTGCTGATATCTTGATACCTTGATTTCAGATTTGTAGCCTCCAGAACCGTGAAACAATAAATTTCTGTTGTTTAAGCCCCCCAGTTTTCGGTACTTTGTTACAGCAGTCCTAGAAAACGAATACAGTGCTGTAGATGCATGAACTACTCTCCTAATTATTTTTATATGAATGCTTATTTTGTTAAATACTTACGGTGACTCTTCTCACCTTCCCCCTCCCCACTGCACACCTATTACACATAAGAACTGATTACGAAAGGAGGTTGTTTGCTACCGTTGCCTATAAATATTATGGGTAGGGAAATACCCATTCCTTAATTTTAAAAGCTGTGGTAAATTTGATGAATTTTGCAGCTTCTTCTTCTAGGACCTGGCAAGCAAGACTAATACTTATTCATGAACTACCTCAGCTCTAGGTCAAAATTACTTTTCCTCCAATATTTTGAAAGTCACATGCCAGATACAGCTTGAAGAATTCTTGAACCTTTGGTCTTTCCAATTCCTTTTAAACGTGAGATTCTGTGATAGGCAAAGAAAATAGGACCGGGAAAAATTTTTTTCTGTTTAAATCACTTGTAGGATCAAGAAAGTGTGTTTTTTATTCCTTCTTTGTAAGAAATGAGCTATTTGCAAAGCTGGAATCATAAAGTAGCAATTTAACATTATCGAAGCGAGAAACTGACAGAAGGCTAGACATAACAAAACATGAACCAACGACTGGGCTATTTTTATTGCTCCTTTTTAGTACCAGAAAGTGCAGTGATATAAAAACTACCATGAAATCAATTAATTTCAGTCTTTTTACAAATTATTTTAATTCTACTCCCGTAATATGTCTATATGAAATAATTGCTTTGTAATTACCGACATGATTAAATGTTAAATAAATGTGAAATCTTGAGTTTGGCAGCCTTAATATGCCTAGAAGGCTCAGTTTCATGACTTCTTTTTAAGTACTTCACAGTATATTGTGTAGTATTTTCACTGTAGACAGAGACTTCACCATTGCCACGTTAATAAATGTTGCAGAAGGAGCCAGTTGCTACAATGGCTCTTGATTATACATTCAAAACTGCAGATAGACCAATGAGAAAATAGATTCATCATGGTTGACACTGGAAGTGCCAATATGTTGGCTGCTAATACCAATACTGTAGATTTTTGGATGCTCACCAAGGCAAGCAATTCCATTACTGTATCAGATTTGCTTTTGCTCCCAGGACAAAGTAAAATTTAGTCTGTAATAGTGAAAATAACTTCTCATCAAGAAAATGGCAAACATTTTCCCAACTATTTCAGAATATTTATTGCATTTTTCTTTCCTCAAAGAGAGTTCTGTTATAATGTCTTTTGTTATATTTTTAGTCTAGTGGTAATCTTTATTAACTATCTGACATTTTAACAAAATTTTTACTTAAAAAAATAAAACATCCAATGTCCTTAAGACAGGAGCCTCTACTTTTAGCTCTGATCTGGTGATATTTCTCTAAGGAGTCTGCTTAGAATTTGCCAATTAGAAGACTAAGTGCTGTTTAAACTTTAGACTGAGAAAATGTCAAGAACATATCGCTTCCACATTAAAATCTTCCTTTAAAATTTGGAGACCAATATATGGAAATGTACATATCTTTAGCATAGAAGTTTCCGCTACTCAAGGTTAAAGACAGCAGTGTTCGGGTGAATGACAGTGTTTGCCCTTCGACTCGATAGACCTCAAGTACATTGTATATCTACAGAATGCCATCTTTCTCATAGAAGCAAAATAAAGCCATCTGTCCCCGAACTCTTAAAATAAACCTGGTTTCAAGTTCTTTTTCTAAACTATTTTTATATAACTGTTCTGATAAGGACTTAAAGAACTCGGTTTTCTTCCTCATTGGGAGAGAATGAATAGTGTGCTGCCTGTTCAGACCTTCCCTCTGAAAGCTCGGGGGCTGCAGGGGCTTTCTAAGGAAGATCTCACAATGGCCAAAGGACAGGGGTGGGGCGCAGGGCACAGAACAGAAGGGAGAGCACCGTGGAGAGCGCTTTACCTAGGTTCTTGCTGCACCCATGAAGGTAGATCTGACTATTCTCATTTTACAAGTGACCTTAGGGCCCAGAGATTGTGACCTGTCAGAATTCCCACAGCTAATTGGCAAAAGAGCTGAGAGCAAACCCAAATTTATTGCCTTCTGAAGTCAGGGTCCTTTCTGTGATACCACCTGCCTCAACTGTCTTATTGGACCTCCAGTAAATACTGTGAGTGCACGGCAGCATGCTCTGAGGTACACAGAAGAAAACCAACTTGCAGAATAAAACCTTGGTTGACCAGAAGATTAGGCTCTGGGAATTTGCAAATTTAATTTTCTGGGTAGCTGAAGGTTACCTAGAAAGCTTTTAGTTTCAATCTTTAATATCCACTTTCCTGCCTTTAATAAGGGTAAAGGTTTTGATTTTTTTTAAAGATATTTTTCTTCAAAGCCCTGATAGAGAACTCATATTGGAAATCTTTTTGTTTTTAATCTACAGTCTTGGTTATTAGCTTATTTTCTTCCAATGTTCCCTTTGCTTCTAAAAGTGGACTGCAGAGGAAAAAAATTCCAGTTAATTAGGATTTCTGGTAATCAGGTTTTTAAATTGTTTTGGTAAATTAAAATCAGGTGAAAGCTGTTTCCTTGAATTGGAAAGTTTCTTATTATAGATTCTCCTTGATGCCAATGTGTTCCCTGATGTTAGTATGCATTTCAAACTAATGGTCCAATACTCAAAGTGCTCAGATCGTCAATGACCTGGATGCCATAAATCCACCAGAGCACATTAGTGGGATGGTCCTTAATTACACAGTTTAGGCTTTGTGTAATCAAACGGTGCAAAGGAACAGCTAAGAATATTAAAATGCCAGCAGGCATTATAAATCATAGTACATTCCACGGTCTCTCTTCAATTCATGTGTTTTATTAAATTAAAAGTAAAAGAACAGTTTTAGTTGAATATCCATATTGTCATTAACCATTAAAATACAAAATAATCCAATGCTATTATAAAATCATCTTCACTACTTTACCTCCTACTGCCCTAATAGAAATTGTAGTTACTTTTTGAACTTTAAATATAGGAATCTTCTTTTTATTTGAGGAAGATCAGCCCTGAGTTAATATCTGCTGCCAATCCTCCTCTTTTTGCTGAGGAAGACTGGCCCTGAGCTAACATCCGTGCCCATCTTCCTCTATTTTATATGTTGGATGCCTACCACAGCATGGCTTGCCAAGCGGTGCCACATTGGCACTGGGGATCTAAACCAGCGAATCCCAGGCGCCAAAGCGGAACGTGCACACTTAACTGCTGAGCCATCAGGCCGGCCCCCGGAATCATTTTTTTAATGAAGCAAAATTAAAGTTATCTCTTAGTAAGGTTGACTAAATAAAAACGTTCTTTCTAATAAAGTATCTTTTAGAGTAAATTGCAGTGCAATCTTACATATCTAGGACCAACGTGCACATTAAAAGTTTTCTGTAGAGTTTTAGGTTTAAGGGGTCACAAGTCAAACTGTGGAATGTTCAAATGGTTATAATAGTGAGGAAATATATTTTCATGGTGGTTTATGTCTTCAAATCATATTTGAACGAGGATAATAAAGGCACAATTTGAAAATAAGACCAGCGGATGAGAATGATTTTCTTGGAGAATTAAGTAACTTTAAGTAGTAGGCTCTGGCAACTTGGCATAAAATGTGGACAGGTAGCTTATTTTCGCTTGAGGGCTTTTAAGTCTTAAAAATCTAACTAGCAGTCATGTCAGCACTCAAGAAAATTCTAAGTTAGTAAGTATTACCATCAGCATGTGGCTAGCAATTCGGTACCATTCCAAATGCCCACAGGAGTAACAGAAATGAGTTAGAGTAGTTTACTGAGCAGCAATTCTGAGTAAGGCACTGGGCACTGGGGGTTGGGGGCGGGAAGTGCAGCGGGGGGGCATCCTAGGTAGAGGGAAAGTTGTTGCAAGGCAGTGGTGTCTTGAGTGAATTGTGAGCATTTTTTTCCAAATTCAAGTTCACAGACATCATGTTAGTAACTTAAAATTGGTCATGGTGAGTGTATTTACACCACAGAAATTGGCACACACTACAAATCAGAGATTAGCTTTTTGGAGAGCTGGCTGTTAAACATTAACCAGCACATCATTGGTGTAAAGACACCAAAGCAGCAGAACTGGAATAAGTACACGGAGTAGGAACTGTTTCATTTTGAATGGGATGTAAGGGCTGCCAAGATAGCAATGGAAATCAAGACAGAGGTAGGACGAGGCCTGCTATGAGCCTTCTCTCAGTTTATTATCCATGTCAGAGATCTAGCAGAAAACAGATGGTACACTCAAAAGGAAGTAAATAAAGTTTTAAAAAGGGACCATTTATAAGGCATGAACAAGGTTAAGGTAAACTTACAAAGGATGGTCAAGGCCCTCTGAGCTAGCTAATGTAGGAAGCAGAACCCAACAAGAAACCAGATGGCAAAAGACCCATTGATACAGTCCATACAAGTCTAATTCCCAGAGTACAATAAAGTGGAGAAGGGTAGCATGGAAACATCCAGCATAATTACATAGGCACAGAGACTAATAAATGTCTTTCCCTGTCCTTAGTTTAGGGAACTATGGGATAATTTCTATAGTTCAGAAAGATTAACCCACCAGCTGTGTGTAAGAGAGACTAGCGTGGGAACATAATGGATATGGAGAACCCCATTAAGAAACACCTACAAAAAGCTAAATAAGGGGTAATGAGAACTGGAATTGGGGCTGTGGTGATAGGAACAGACAAGGGCCATATTTAAGAGATATTAGAGAACCACAACTAGAGAAGTATCTATTAGATACTACAGATGACTAGATGTGGAGAAAGGGAAGAGTTAAAAATAATGCCAAGACATTGAGTCTGATGACTACGATGACAGTGGAACCCAAAACAAGATAGGGTCATACAAGAGCAAGAGTTCATTTCGGAAGTGGGATGAATTTCCATTTAAGTGATTACAGGTGGGAAGAGAAAAGCTGGAGTACTTCTCCCTCTGGTTCCCTCCCTTCTGGGCCAGTTTGTAGTGGTTTTGTTCCTCTGCAGAAGGCTACGCATCCTCTTGTACAGCCACAGGTCATTCTGGGTGCTGAAAACCACTGCCCCCTATTGACCCTTCAGTGATGTTGTGATTTTTAGAGTGAAAATATCCAGCAGGCATTTGGAAATACAGGACTGGAGTTTGGGAGTGAGATTACGGCTAGAGAGAAATGTTTTTTTCATAAACGTCTAATAGAGGACTTAAGATCTTAAGAGGCACAGAGAGAGAAGCAAGTTAGTAATGAAAGGGTGCAGGGGAGCCAGAGATGTACCATAAAGCATAGTACAACTATGAAGGGTAATGCTGCGTCCTGCTGAAAAATAAGTGACTCTAACTCTACCACCTCCTTTGATCACTATTTGGTAATAGTGTCTGAATTTAGTTATATGTCAATACAAAGATGGAGCTACAACAAATTATTACAGGGGCAGCAGGCTAACTCAGTGTTGAAATGATCTCTGTATTATGAACCATAATAATTGAGATAAGGCAGAAAAGTAGATCTGTCCATGGAGGCCAAATCAATAACAACTAGGTTTTATGGTCATTAGCACCCTAATCAAATTACTCACCATCTAAATCTCTTGGAGGATCTTGCAAACTCAACACCAGTCACCTTTTTCATGTTAACACCAGCCAGATGTGGCTAAGTGCAATTTACATAATGGAGATAGTGAACAAGAATGATATTCTACACATCAAGTATTTGCATGCCAAGCGAGAGGGATTTTTTGAGCTATCCTCAAACTAGTATTAAAAAATTTACGTCTGTGGGCAACACAGGTGATGTGTTGTCAATAAGCCAGTGTCTTACTCAGGAGTTCATCCACAATAAAAGGAAAATGCATTACAGGGGGGAAAAAAGGCAATGGAATGCAGGAAATAAAAGAAAGTAAACTAACTTCCCAGACACCAACTATATATCTTTCCATTCTCACAACGCTGTGATGTTACATATTTTTATTTTGTTTCACAACCAAGAGTCAGAGAAGTTAAACAACGTGTGCAAGACCACACAGAAATGAAGAAGACTTTCTCCCTAGTGTGTCCTTCAGCTTTTGGAGCTTGACATGTGCCAGTCCAAATACGCCAGGCACTGGCATGCCACTCAACCAGCCGAGACCCCTGAACCCTTGCTCATGCGATTTGTTTCTCCAGGAATTTGAGCCTTCTGTGGTCTTGCCCCTTCCACGACTAGATTTGACACATCCCATTCCTTCTGTATAATAACACAAACTCTCCCTTTGTGGAACTTCATACTAGTTCTGTCTTCTCTGACCTCCAAGTATACTTTGGAGAAGGGGGAAAGGAAGGTCTGGGGTTAATGTTCCCCCTTTTGCTCTATTCTAAGCCACACTGGTCTTCTCTCTGTTCCTCAAATCCATCAAGCTCCTTCCAGCTTCTGGGTCTTGACTTGCAAAGCTCTACCCGGGAACCCCCTGTGCCTGGGTAACTCTTACTTACCCTTGAGACTTTGGTTTAAAAGTCATTTCTTCAGGGAGGTCTTCTCTTAGAAGCCTCCATGTAATATTCTCTTCTGACCTCATGTTCTTCTTGCTCAGTAGACTTACTACAGCCAGAGTTTCACATTCACTTGTGTGATAATTGGATTAACGCTCATCTCCCATCAGATGGCAAGCTCCACAAGGGAAGGGACCACATTTCATCTGTTTTGCTCATTACTGTATCCTCACCTAAGACAAAAATATCTGCACAGAAGTGGTGCGGCCAGTATTTGCCAAATGACTGAAGTGCATGACTGTCATGTTCTAAGCACTGTCTCAAGTGCTTCCCCCCATACCCTCATAGCAACGCTGTGGGTTCATATCATCCCTCCATTCTACAGATGAGAGAGCTTGGGGCTCAAATAAATTGAGTCTTTTAACCAAGATCACAGAGCTGGTACGTGATAGACTTGAGATGCAAACACAGACCCGTCTCATCTGAGTCCATTTTTTTCTGTTTTGTTGTGAAATTTCCACAGATGATCACTCAATTATTTTCTGACTTGTCTCTATTCATTCTATGTCCCCAGTGAGTCCCGAAGCTCATCTGGGGAAGCAATACCATGTACATTTTTTTCATCCTCCACATCACCCCTCTAATAGCACTTGATATTCTACATGCATTTAATGAATAATTTTGATTAGTAACACTTCCTTGGCATTAATATCACAAAACCACCCCAAATGAGTTCAACTTTCTATAATAACCTCTCTAAAATAGTAATGCACTAACATCTCTGCTATAATACAGGTTTATGATCTGCTCAATTCTAACAAACTATACTTGTTGTTAGTGCTGTCGAGTTGATTCCTCAACTCCTAGAGACCCTTGTGTACAGTGAAGAGGAACTCTGCCTGCTCTTTTTGCCCCATCCTCTCACCTTCTGGCGCGCTGTATCAGACAATGCTCCATGCTACTCATAGGGTTTCATGGCCAGTTTTTTTGGTGGGTGGCCAGGTCCTTCTCCTCCTAGACTTAGTCTGGAAGCTCTGCTGAAACCTCTCCACCATGGGTGACCCTGCTGGTATTTGAAATACCAGTGGCATAGCTTTCAGTCTCAGCAACATGCACAGTATGACACTGGACAGATGGGTGGTGTGGTTCCCTGACCAGGAAACAAATCCAGGCCACAGCGGTGAGAGCATCAAATCTTAACCAGTAGACCACCAAACACACTATATAGGAAATAATTTTGTAAAAATTGTTAAGAGGAAGTTGTACGGCAAAATGAAACAGACATATGATATGGAAATTCCTTTCTTCAAGCATTCACTGAATGTTTGCTAAGTGTATTTTCCACGTGCCAAGTGCTCTTCTAGGTGCCAGGAGCCCAAGGCTGAGTAAGTTATACACTTTTCCCTCAAGGGGCAGTTGGTGGTGGTGACGGTATCAGAGCAATGCAAATAACTAATTCTAAATTCAGATAACACGTGCCATACTGGAAGTGAGGACAAGGAGATGTGGGAGAATAAAGGACAGTGTGACTAACTCAGCCTGGGGGAAAACCAGAGCTAAGAGTACCTGATGCTACACACTTACTAGCTGCAAGATAGTGGCTGAATTCCTTGTCTCAGGTTTTTCCTCATCTTTAAAGTGGGGTAATACTTACCTCACAGAATTGCTACGCACTCCTCTCAGCACACTTGGAAAATGCTATTTATTGGCCCACGGGGGTAGCCAGACGTGACTAGCTGAGTGGTACTGGCTGTCCCCAAGAGCTAAGAGTATTGACATCTCCAATTACCTGTAAATGCAGCCACCTACCAGTTGGGAAGCTCTGATTAGGAGGATTAAACAATATGATGAAAATAAAGTTCTCTGTAAAGAATTATTCTATCCAGCTCCTCAAGAATTCAAAGAAAACGAGGTACTTAATTAATAGTATTTTCAACTCTCCCCTTCACATGTATATAAAAATCTGCCAGCTGTAACAGGGGAAAGGATAAGTCACAGCAACCTGTCCCTGTGTCAATCTACCAGGGGTCTCCTTACGGGTCACACAGTTTGGCTGGCCTGATGACTTTGTGACTGATCCTGCTCCCAGGAGGACTCTTGCTTACACTGTATTGGGTTCTGATCTGGTCCCAACCAGGAGCCTTGCAGTTTGGTCAAGAAGCAAGATGATGATGTTATGAAGATGCTGATACTAAGAATCAACGATAACAATGGTAGCAGCATGATTTATTGAGCACCTACAAGATGCTAGCCATTGTTCTAAGAGTTTTACTTGCTTCAGCAACTTTCTTATATAACAGTGGATCCCAGAGAGTTGAAGCTTTTTGGTCTGTAAGTTCTGACAATGTCTTGAATTCAGTTCCTTTTTGGGGAATGGTAGCTCTGAACCAAACCTGTTCTCTCTGGTTGGAAAATATGATTCTATGAATTACAACTTAGCAACATTATAATATTTTCAGAGAGAGAAAAGAATCTAGAAACAAACAAAAAAGTCTCTAATGTACTCATCTGTTCGCCAGTTCTTTCAAAGCACGTCAGCTGACTCAAGATTTCTTGCACGTCTGGACAGATACAAACCTCTCTTGGGGTCTACCACAAAAGGTGACAACCACGTGAACTACTGACTTCACAAACATCTGGTCTGAATCTTGGCTCTTAAAATCCCTCTACTTGCCTCTGAATGAGCATCCTTGGAATGCAGACACCATAGCAGTCGGAAGTGTCAGATTTCGACAGAATAATACCACTTCTACTCATTGCTACTATTTACCAAGTATTTACCTCGGTGCAGAAACTGTGCACAGGGCTTTATACGCACGATCTCACTGAAGAAGTCCAATGATTCTATAAGGTGGGTTCTACCATTTTCCCCATTTTATAGATGACAATCTGAGGCTCACTGCAATCACTTCAGACCACAGAGCTAAGATGCACTTTTGGAACTAATGCTTCCCAACTCTAAGACCCGTCTAGTTATCCACTCTCTGCCCTGCCTTGGGCTGCACATCTTGTAACACCATGGCAGTGATTCACGTTGTTCTGATGCATCTCTTGCATGTCAGAAGGATCCCTTAAAGCAAAACAATCTTTGGAAGCAAATCTTGAGTAGTTTTTAATATTGCTAGAAGTTTTAAGCTCTTGTAAAAATCATTCCACACTTCTCATAAGATTCAGTAATCTACTTATCTATGCAAATATCAAAGACTAACTTTTTTCAAAATTAATCATTTTATTTCTGTCTTTTTTTCTGTGTAACAGAAAGATGCTTTTCAATTTTTAGAAACCTTCTAAATTTAGACGATGATATAACTTAATATGCAGTGTGATGGTAATGGTTAGGAGAGTGCAATCTTTAAGTATGCATTTTAATCCATTTAAAATTACCTTAAATACGAGATAAAAATGTTCTGTTAATAATTACAATATAATTTTAAAGGATAATTCAATGATAATTGGTTAAATAAAAATACCAAGCTAGATTTCAAAACTTAAAGTAAAAAATACACCATGTTTCATTTTACATAAACCTTACTTTAATAATGGAATTATAGAATTTTTAGAGGCAGAGGACCTATGAGAGCTAGTCTAGTCTTTTCTGTTTTATAGCTGCAGTTGAAGAAAAAACATAACCCAGTGCTTTAACGGTGCGGATCTGAGTCAGACAGAGGCAAGTTCACATCCCTGCTCTGCCACTTACCAGCTCTGAGACTTCATCTGTCACCCAGCCACAGAGCCAGTTCATGAAAATGCCCTGCCTAGAAAGCAGGACTGCTATAAACTGAGAATTTGAATAAAGGACTCTCTCCTCTGAAACAGACGTATATTCTTTCATTCATTATTCATTCATTTCACAAACAGTTACTGAGTACACACTAGTTGTGTGACCTTGGGCAAGTTAACTAATTGCTTTGTGCCTTAGTTTCCTGAGCTATAAAGTGGGTACCTACATTGTAGAGTAGTTACAAGGATTAAATGAGTTAATACATATTAGGGGTATGGGATTCTGGCACACATTGGAAAGGCACGATGATGTTGGATATCATTGTCTTTCTCCTATTTCTACCACACTCTATATTAGGTAATATGGTGGACTCTGGGGATACAATTTGGGAGACCTATGTAATATTTTCCTCCTAATTACTAAAGCCTCTCATTTACTTGGAGTAAATCTCTCACTCCATTGTTCAAGCCTTAGGGTGAAGCCATTTGGAAACTTCTTCACTAGGTTCCATTTTGACAGTGCTATCCTTCATGCATGAAGAGAAAAACATCCCACCAGCATTTGCCCACATACTTGGTGTCTTTAGCTTTGAAAAGACTCAAGTTTTTCACCTGGCCTCCCAGGTGAGAAATGATGATTTTGTGAGTATGTGAGGAGGTTGGCTGGGATTCCAGAGATAGGCTCTTCCCACAGGACACAGCAAAGCTAACTGGTCCTTTGGGGTCGGGGGGGGAGGGGGGAGGCAGTGTTTAAACCTTACATGTAGTCCTCACTGCACAGAACCATAATCAGCTGGGAGAACAAGTGGAGAGATCCAGTTAATTGCCACCCCAGCGTCTTCAGTGGTTCTATCATGGTCGGATGAGTTAATATAGATTCCATTAGTGTCCTGGAAACTCTGAGGACATGGCTGAAGTCCTACATAACTCTTGCTCATGATCTTGGAAATCACAGAATCAAGAAGACGAAAAGAACCTTGAGCAATCATGCAGCTTCTCAGTCCTCCTGCTCATAGGAAAGCATTACACCATGCCAGAGAAGTGAGAGATCCTTACATCTTTAAGACTTTCAGAGAAGGCTCTCTCCAAAACACATTTTGATATGCAAGTTTTATTATTAAAACCAAAACATAACCTTCTAAGTATGGAATCTAATGTCTCCTCTATTGTATATATGTGTGTGTGCATGTGTGTGTATGTATACCCTGGCCAGCACTCTCCGGGAGAAAAGTTAAAATACCTCTGCCAAAATAAAAAGCAAAAATCAAACAAAACCAGAAAACCATGCCACTATTGCATCTCTTTTCTAGGCAGAACATCCTTAATCTTTCCACATGTTCTGGGTTGTCTCATTTTCTTACCTAGCAGCGATCTTCCAGCTTGTCACAAGTACTTTTTTAAGCTTCTAAAGTCAGCTTAAGATAAGATACTAGAGAGAAAGTCTGATTAGTCCTTAGGTGTCTGGGAAACCCAAGTTAAGTTTCCTTGCATGATACATTTTAATTGACGCATCCTAGGTCCTTGCTCTCTTTGTTAAGCCAAGAGCTAGAATGCTGAGTCACTGTTCTGACTCCACGGCCCAGGAAGCAGGCTCTGTGTGAGTGGGAAAGGCACTGGGTCTGAGAGAGGCAGGGAGCCTTGGGGCTTACCCCAGCTTTGGTCTTTCCCTGGACACCTGACCTACGACAAATTCAACTTGCTCCAGGAAGAGAAGCTTTGCAACCCCTCTTGTTTTACAGCTAAACCTTCGCTGTATTAAGAGACTTGTCCAAGGTCACACTGAACCTCTCCATGGCTCTGATCCCTTAGTTATTGAAAAAAGGGAGAAGGAATAATCCTTAGTGTCTCAGAACGTTACAGGTCAACTAAGGACTCTGCAAAATTTGAAGTTTTAAAACATGAGGCTTTGGCAATTCAGCCCCATCTTCTCTTTCTGCCGCTTGCACAGTCCTATGTTTCTTACTACTGACTTTCATTCTGTTTCCAGTCTCCTGCCTACTCACAATACTCCGAATACTGACTGAGTCCTACAAAAAATTAACAAGTCCATTTTCACCTTGGAGTTCTCGACAAACTTAAGGAGTCTACCCTCTCTCAACCAACCAACCAACTCACTTGTGTTCAATGAGATTAGATCTAAAATTGTTTCCTGCAGGAGCCGGCCCCGTGGCCGAGTGGCTAAGTTCACGCGCTCTGCTTCGGCGGCCCGAGGTTTCGCCGGTTTGGATCCTGGGCGCAGACATGGCGCCACTCATCAGTCCATGCTGAGGCGGCGTCCCACATGCCACAGCTTGAAGGATCCACAACTAAAAATACACAACTATGTACTGGGGGACTTTGGGAGAAAAAGGAAAATAAAACCCTCAAAATTGTTTCCTGCTGAACACTTGTGTTCCAGGTGATAGCCTGTTCTGTGTATTAACCAGTATGTTTCTTAAAACCTTTCCTGGCAGCCAAAATCTGAATGAAGACTCCTTCTGCACTTCTGTAGCTCACACTTTCGCCATCACAGCACACTTCACTGCACTTGTCAGTCTCCTTTCTGTAACCCTTACTAAACTCAGTGAAGGCAGAGCCAATGTCTGCTAGAGGAGGGTTTCTCAACCTTGGCAGTATTGACAATGTGGATCAGATAATTCTCTGTTCTGGGCACTGTCCTGTGCATTTTAGGATGTTTAGCATCATCCCTGGCTTCTACCCACTAGCTGCCAGTAGCAACGCCCATCCTCAGTTGTGATGATAACTGACAAAAAATGTCTCCAAATATTGCCAAAAGCCCCCTTGTCAGGCAAAAATCACCCCTGGTTGAAAACCTCCATGCTAGATCTAGCAGAGTGCCTTTTTCATACCACGCACTCAAGAAACATTTGTAGAATACATGACTGATGGAAACAAAATGCTTATGATGGATTCAATGTATAAGCTGCAGAAAAATCAAGCTAATTTCTTTTGTTTTCAGTACGTCCTATAATGCCTGGCACACAGCTGGCACTCAATGTATCTCTATGGGTGGACAAGTGTTCCACGATCATTAGCAGCTTCCTGTATCCCAGGCAAAATTCTTTCCCTCAAGAAGGACCAGGTGTGGTGGTGGGGAATTGCCATATTAGAGGGAGAAATTTTTAAAATGATAAAAATAATTTCTACACTTGATCTTAGCCAAAAGGTCAAGAAGCAATTATAGTAAAAAAAAAAAAAATTCTCAGCTGTGGGATTAGGAAGCAGAAGAATCACCTCGCCAAAAAGAGCACGGTGGCCGTGTCCCCTAGACCTTTAGCTCTCCATTTAATCATGGCCTTTGGGGCAGAAATCAAATTCTTTACAGCAGCAATGCTAGAAACATCTACCAGCACTCCTGGATCCTTGAAAACACAACTCAGATAGGGACACAAAGCAGCAGGAGGGTTGCAGGACATCTAGAAGGTCACATTGAGTCATTAATGTCAGAGCTGGGAAATGAGCCTGCGCCTTCCTGACTCCCTGTACAATACTTGATTACAGTGATTATTATGGATGCAAATTAAGACTTATTACTATTGTGAAATAACAATGCAGGTTAATGATATTCTTTATTGCCATGCTAACATTTTTTCTAGAGGGGAAAATTATAGGCATGAAACCAATTAAGCAACCTTTCTTTCTTGGTAAAGCTTTTTTAGTTTTCCTAAATGAAGATTCTCTCTTTGTGCTTACTGCTTAATAGTGCAAACTGATTTTTTGTCTCCTCGGTCTTACTGAGATGGATGCTTATACTGATGCTGTCCAGTTTTTCCTGTATGAATTGAAAATGACTGCGCTAATACATTATCTCACAAAAGGCAGTCATAAACAGGAGGAGCAAATATTTTGAAATGAATATTTAATAGACACCCTCCTGTAGAGGTTAGACATTGTTGGAAATGCCTCCCTTAGAAATCTTTGTTAGCCAGAGACTTGCAATTGCTTTTGCTGGATACCACTCTAGGATGGCTCTCCTCCCATAATTGAAATGGTGGCTCCATGAAACACGGCAGATTAATTTACGTATTCCCCAAACTTTAAGTAGTTGTCCTTTAGTCCCAGGTCTACAAAATATCTGCCACAAAAACCTTTCATGTGGAAGGATGTCGTGCCACATGTATATTGTTAATGTAACTATGGTAACCAAAAAATGCCACCAGTGTGTCTGTTTCATACACAAATGAGGGGACAGCTGTGGAGTCCACATGTCCGCCAGTGGGATAATAGATGTGAGCTAGGACGGCTGGGGTCAGAAAATTGCGACTCATTTATATTAATCAGAGCTTTCAAATAACATTCCAACCCCTGTGCGATAAAGAGTGTAAATGGAAGGCAATAAGCCACCATAAAGGCAGTTTTCACTCCACAGCTTTCAAAATTAAATGTCAAAAGTAAATACAACAGCATCTTTGGAGGGTCCTCCCAAGTCAGAGTTGACGGACCTTCAGTGTGTATCACTGCAAGTTTAAACCTCGTTTCTTTGCATCTCAGGGATGATTCTCAGTGTATTAAGTATAATGACTCCATCCAAGTTCAATGTTTGTTAGTTGTGCTAGTGGAGGCACAGCCTCTACAAATCTTTTAGCACTCTCACTGACTGTGGCAGTCAGTCCTTCCAGCCCTATTTGCCCAACCTGTCATGTTATAAATGAGGAAACTGAGGGTTAGTGGGGTTAAGAAACTGATCCAAGATCACCTTGCCATGACTAGAAAATAGCTTGCTTACCAATCAAATAACTGATAAACTTGCTAATAACATCCTTCCTTTCTAGACCTTTTGAAAAAATAGTCAAAAAGTAAAAAATATAACAATATGTAAGCCTGCATATTGTTTCTCTAAAAAAAATTATTGTAACATAAAAAGGTATATGTTCTAATTATTGAGTAATATGCTTCACAGTTCTATAGGGTGGCCATAAAGTCTGTAAATATATTCTATATTATTTTATCATGTATTGTAGTTGCAATATCAACAAACCATTTATTAAGCACTTGCCTATGTTTCAAGACTCAGAGGCTACACTCTGTAACATATCCATAAAGCAGGGAATGGTAATATGCGAAAACAAGAAAACTTATAAAACAAAATTCATTTAAGAAGACTTATAAAAGTGAATGGTTCCCTTTTTTTTTTTACAGATAGGGTTTAACTTTTGTCTCTGTTCTGCACTTTGAGCCAAAACAAGAGAGAATACATGTTTTCCTGACTTCATCTATATAATTATAATTTCATCTTGAATAAAATATTAATCAAAGCTCTATTCATGAGTTAAAGATAATTCCATTGTTCCCAGAAACCAAAATATGATTCTAAAATGGAATCTGCTGTATCTCCAGATTGGCTTAGCCGAAAATAGATGCTCAACATAATAATTTTGAAAAATTAAATACAATATTTGAGCAACCTTACATTAGTGCTCAAGGAAATCATTCAAAGAACTATTATTTTATAACTTAAAAATAAATTGTAAGAAAGCGTTAAGAAAGTCTAGTAAAAAATGCCATCTAGGTCCTATAATTTACCATATTTTATTTATGGCTTATGGCTTATTTATGGTGGCATAAAAAGCCCACCATTCTGATTATTTATAGTCATACCCAACTGACTTGGGAAGTAACAATACAACTCTGTAGAGGCAGCCTTTCTTCAGTACCTACCGAGTTTGTTCCCATGAGTGTCACTGCTTTAGAATATGTGGTACTTGTTCCAGCAGTTGAGGTCAAGAAGCTAGCCTTAGCAGGGTCTAAAACCAGAGAGAGATCAATGGTTGAGTTTTCCCTTGCTTTTTGGGGCATTCCAGACACTACCCAGAGCTACCTGTGTTATTCAGAAGCGGAGTCTGCAGCTGGATCTGGTCTAAGATTTTATTTAGCACAGTGATCCTTTGCTAAGTGCTTTATTACTTTTATTTACCAACGAATGAGCTCTAATCTTCCCTTTCATTAGACTTGCAGAATAAAGATTTCACACAGGCAGGACAGTAGCCAAAGAGAAGTTCTCACAAAGGTGAGGCTTTGGCCATTTTAAAGTTACCAGGTTTATTTAAAAAAAACCTAGATGATAACTTGACAATAAAATGGTTTATAGCCTAGTTTAGAAATGTCAACTGTATTTTATAGTTAGCCCTCAGGTCCATAATGAAGACAGAATCCCAGGGTTAAGTCACAGAAGAGTTTATTATAATGATTTGTTACTTTCTGATTTCTAGATAGCTCTAAGACAGAAAATGTAATCTTGGCTATAAAATTCTCTTACTTAAATTTGACTCAATTCATTTTTCTGCTCCTGGGAAAATACTGCCTTATGTGTAAAAGTCACTGAACCAGCAAAAATAACTTAAGGAAACAAGTAAAATAGCAGACTAACATCTGTTGCCCATCCCTCCTCCCCCAAAACTGAGTTCTCAAAACAATGTTGTCTTTTTCTTTTTTCGGTTGTATTTTAATGCCCCTTTCAGTGAATATATAGAATATAGGGGCAAATGCTGCTCAGTGAATAGGTTCTTTTTCCCTTGAGCAGTGTCTGAGGCTGACAAAAGAAGAGGCCACTGGGCTGGCTTGTCAGTAGGCATAATCCCAGGGCTCACGTGCGGCCACACCACCCGCCTTTTGTTCAGTCGTCGCACAGCGCCAGGAGGTGAGCAGTGCTGTTGTCTAAAGCTAATGTTAGACAAGGCTGAAATTTCCCTGTTTTGGAGTCTATTGCATGATGGCGTCCCCATTCATTGTTCTGTCCTGTGACCCGAAAACCCCTCAGGTGACTGAGAACATGACGATTTCATCACCTCCACTTCTACAAGTTTGGTGCCTTAACAACTAAAATAATTTTGACTGGACAGTGAACATTCGAGTGAGATCTTCATGTCGGTCAACTAC
Organism: Equus quagga; assembly: GCF_021613505.1. Taxonomy (NCBI): domain Eukaryota; kingdom Metazoa; phylum Chordata; class Mammalia; order Perissodactyla; family Equidae; genus Equus; species Equus quagga. The sequence continues at coordinate 110,999,554 of NC_060267.1, forward strand.
AACTATCTTCTCCTACATTGTACATCTCTGAGGGTGGAGAGCAAATGTGAGCAGGAGGTGGAATTACTAAAGGAAGCAGAAAAGAAACTCTAAAAGTTGAGGGGTCAATTCCAGAAATCACTTCAATGACCAGAAGTGGATTAAAGTTACTGTCTGCTTCAGATAAACATTTTCCTCACTAGCTCAGAACGTCCAGCATCAATGTTGCACAAAAACACACAGCCAGGTAAAGAGCAAGCAGTACTTGGAGCTTTCTATACAACAGCACTCAGAGAATTTGGCTCTTGAATAAAGGTATCAGCAAGACATGGAATTTCCAAACAGAAAAACTCACACTGTGCCTTTATTCCATTTTCTTAAGGTCTATTGTTAACTAAAGACTCCTTGTCTTTTCAAATTCCTTCATGTGAATGGATGAGGCCAGACATCTGCCAGGATTCGCTCACATTTGCATGCAAATCAGAGACTTCGGGACACACATGGCCCGGGAGCCAACAACACCACTTTTACTCCAGACTTAACAGTGATCAAAGTACCTTCCTGAACTTTCCACTCCTCTAGTCCTACCTCGGAAAAATGAAGTAATAAGCATATTCAAGTAATATTAATTATTTAGACCGTCGTGGCACAGCAAATTGCAAAAGAAAACAACATATTGTCTTTTAGAAAATCCTACAAGCAAAAGCCCAAGTCAGCAATATCTGTTCTCACACAGAATCTCACTTTTCCTTTATTATCTAGATCTGAGAATGAGAATGCTAATGGTGGCATGAGATTGAGAGAAGGGTCCATTTTCCTGGACTCTTGGCCTTTGCCTGTGGGGTTCAGATGCCTCAAAACCATTCGCACCTCGGGCATTCACTCACCCAGTACCAGGCACTCTTCTTGGCGCTGGGGCTACAGTGGTGAACCCAGCAGGCAAGGTCCCCCTCTCGCAAAGCAGGTACAACCGCCGAATCTCCCAGTCCGCGTATCCACGCCGACTCCCTCGCCAGCGTCCCGGGACGGGTTTTCCCATCTGTCCCGAGTGCGCGGCACCCCTCCCGCTGCTGGATCTTTCCACCTCACCCCAGCCAGCCAGCAGAGACTCCCTCCGCGGGAGGCGGTCGCGGCTGGGCCCTGGGAAGCGCCGAGTCGGCGGCTGCCCACACCCCTCTGCACGCGGCACAAAAGACACTCGCTGGCAAACTTTCCTCGCTACCGACCCCGACCGCGCGGGGAACCCAGCACCGGCTGCGTTCCTGGAGCGGACCGAGGCTTCCCTGACATTTTACCATCTCTGGCAAGCCTCCTGAGGCTGCCACCTCTTCTGGGCTCAAAATGTGTAGGGTGAGGTCTTTTCCCCACTTAGACCGCCCAACAGTTGAGCAGATTCTTCAGAATGCTCTGACCTCAACACACTCGGTGCTTTGTGAATTATGCCCCTTGCCCCCTTCTTCGGCCAACAAGGCCACCGCCAAGACGTCCTTCCTCTTTTCTCTTCCCACAACCTGCCACCTTCCTTTACCTTTTCTTGGTCGTCTTTCCAACTCCTCGGGTCCCCTTTCCGCGCTCTTCTCTGGCCCGAGCTGCCTTCCCCAGTTCACATCCCAACAGCCCTCCTTCCTCCGGATTCCCGGGCATCACCCACCCCTGCGTCGTTCCCTGAAATCCAGTGGGCTCGCCTCCTGTCACTGCCTTTTGCCCATTTCTGTCTGGCCTTCCTTCCGAACTATCGCTCTCCCCTACCCGTCATTTGGGGGGGGGGGGGGGGGTTACTAGATTCCCGTTTCTCCGACTTCGTCATTTTCCCCAGCTCCGTGAGCCGCGCCCCCTCGTCCTCTTAAGGCCCGCGATCTTATCCTGCGATTCCCCAGACCCTCTCGGTCCGCCGCGCCACCAAGTTTGCCTCGACTTCCCCTTGCTGCCGCCCACATCTCCCGCCGCCTCCCGGCTGGGCGAGAGCACTTACCCCGAGGCCCGGCTGGCGGGGGTGTCGGGGTGCGCACGGACTGGGCACCGGCGGCGGCAGCAGGAGGAAGAGGAGGAGGAGGAGCACCGGCTGAGCGGCGCCTCCCTCCGAAGCCGCAGCGCTCACTGGCTCTTTGGGGGCCCCCGGCAGAGCACCAAGACAGGAGGCAAGGCAGCGACACACGAGCAACAGCTGCTGGGCGGGCCTGGGCTCAATACGGCTCTCGGGGGCCGGGCAGAGGCAGGCAGGGCTGGGCAAGAGGGTAGGAGAAGTGGGGTGCAGGGGGAAGGACAGCGAGCAGCCAGGTCCCGAGGAATGCGCTTGGGGCGCCTAGGGATGCCACCGCGCGGATGCCACCGCCCGGGCTGACGCCGCCGGCTCCTCTCCTCGCCCGAAGGGCGCTGCAGGCGCGGGCGCGCGGGCCTCGCCTAGCTCCCCGGCTCGCTGCCGGCGCCCTCGGTCTGCCCGGCTTTGTGCTCCCCGCAGCCGGCGTGCACCTGGTGTAAGCAAAAGCGGTCAGCTGATGGGCTGCGCGCCGATTGGCTGCTCTGCGGTCTCCTCCCCTCCCGCCCGACCCCCTTCCCGGCCTCCCCTCCCGGCCTCCAGCCCCCCACGCCGCCCCCGGCTCAGCCCCGTGCTGGGGCACCATCTGTAGCCCGCCCAACAAAGGCGCAGCGCCGCGGGTCTCGGGTGGCCCCGCCGTCCTGCGCCGTCGCCGCGGCCGCTGCAGGGAGCAGCGGGCCGCCGCTTTTTGTCTGGGGGACGACAGGCTGCGGCTGGGTTAGGGAGGCAAAGCACACTGCCGTTTCTTAGCAAAAGACATACCGAAAAAACAATGCCGGTGCTGGGAGGTCAGCTGGGCACAATGGGGCCAGATCTCTCCGCAGTGTGGAACTTGGGCTCAGGGCTTGAGAAGCAGACAAAATTCAACCCGAGAGAGCGCCAAGTTTCAGTATGGAATCTGACCTTTCGTCTTGAAATGCCTGGCGATCCCTTGGGCTGTATGTGCACGCCTGGGTGTGCGTACACGCGTGGCTGGGGAACTGGTCCGCGCCCTCGCCGCGGGAAGTGGTATTCAGACGCTTAAATGAATGGCGAAGCCACTTCCAATTTAGGAAGGCTTTCGGAAAACGTTTCTGAAACTTTGCAATTACAGCTTTCTGATTTGTTAGGTGTGAAAGTTGTGTTCAAATAAGTGGAGGATTGAGAATGTAGTCCGAAGTGGGAGGTGTCAGAGCAAGGGGTGAAAAGGGGTCTTTGGAAACTGCACATGAATCTGAGCCTCAGCTTCCGAGTGGCGGGCTAAGAGCCAGGCTCAGGAGAAGACCCTGGTACCTGTGCTGGAGCATCTGCTTTAAGCTAGGGCATTATTAACCCCTCAGTACTGAACGACTTTGAGCAAGAAAACGTAGTGACATTTCCTCATGATGTCCAAGCTGAGAGCTTCTGGGGAATTTGGAAGGACATAATATTACAGAATCATCGTTTGAATTCCTTGAAGACATAGTCTGAATTTAATAAAAATAATCTTTTATCTTTTTATCTGATCTGTATAGCACTTCTTGGTGTATTTCATAGATGACTGATAAATGTTTGATGCTCCTATATGTCCATCTACTTGGTAACTATCCTGACACTGTCACGTAGACAGCAGTAGGTGATCTACTTACTTGCCTTAGAAGGTTCTAGAGAATGAAGATATTAGGATTCAGAGTAGAAGGTAGAATGAAGAGTAAAAGGACAGCTATACAAAAAGACTCATTGCAACTAGTGTTCAAAAGGTGGGAGGGTGCCTATAAATGAATAAGGTTGAAGAACTTTCAAAGCAAGTCGAGTCTAGAACCTTTCCCAAGAGTCGTACTTTTGCCTCTTTCACCCTTTCTCATGCTGATTATGTGTAGCTTGGAGTTTGTCTGAAAAAAGGTGAGCCTCTGGTGGAAATACAGAATTTGAATGATCGGGGAAAGAGAGAACACAGTTTCTTAGGAGTCTCCTTTGGGTTTTCTGGCCTGTCTCTCTGAGAGTGAAAGGGAGATGATGCTGTACCCTGCAGAGTGGAGCTTTACGGAGGTAGATCTTGGGGGCCAGTTGTAGCCATTAGTACTGGTGGGGAGTTACTCTTTCTGGGAGGCAAGATCTTTAACAGCCTCCAAGTTTTGGAAGAGACTTCATGAGGCTGGTATGAAGCCCAGCTAAGAAGAAAACAAGTCAAGCCTGAGTGTATAAGCTTTGAAACCAGGCCAACACTGCTTTAAATCTCAGCACTGCGATTGATGAGCTATGTCTCTCTGGGCAAGTCACTTTCCCTCTTTAAGTCTTACTTTCCTTGGCTATAAAGTGGGGTTAATAACAGTACCCATCCCAAAAGGTCATGCTGGCTAAGTGAGAGTAAGCATGTAGCAGTTCTTGGTATATAGAAGCATACAACAAATGTAAGCACTATGCATTACTGGCCAGGTAGTGAAGATTAAGCAAGACATCAGGTCAGACAGGCAGAATGATTATTTGAAAGAATTGACACAAGTGCCAGGATATCTTAAAGACACCAGCAGGTCCAGTGAGAGCAACAGACCATCTCCCCACTGTTTAATTTATTTGTTTTTAGATCAGCGAATCATTTATTTAAACTAATTTCCCTCTTCCCCAAGGCAAGAATGAGAAAGGAAGCTCTGCCCATTTCTACTTGATCACAGCATTTATTTGGCTCTAAACAAAAGGATATTATCATTAGGAAGAAATGTATATGTCAGAGATGGGGAGAGGACTTGAGGGGTGTGTGTGTAGGAAAAATTGGTGTGGGAGAGAAAAGGACAAATGTGGGGATAGCATTTACAAAGGAGTCTGAAATTTGGTAGTTGGTGGAAAATTAATGATTTCCCTAAATGGTTAATTCATCCAAATTTTAGGAACTGCTGTTTTGTAACTCTGTGAAAAGGTTTCAGGATTATTTTACCAACTAACACTTAAAAGCCCCTTGTCATTGGGATGAAGGAAGAGGAAACTCCTGAGCCAGCCCTGATGGCCTAGCAGTTAAAGTTCGGCATGCTCTGCTTCTGCAGCCCGGGTTCGGTTCCTGGCTTGGAACCACACCACTTGTCTGTCAGTAGCCATGTTGTGGTGGTGGCTCACATAGAAAAATTTAAAACTGGGGGCCAGCTCTGTGGCTGAGTGGTTAAGTTCGTGTACTCCGCTGCGGTGGCCCAGGGTTCAAATCCTGGGCGTGGACATGGCACCGCTTGTCAGGCCACATTGAGACGGCATCCCACATCCCACAACTAGAAGGACATGCAACTAGGATATACAACTGTGTACAGTGGGGGTTTGGGGAGATAAAGCAGAAAAAAAAAAAAAAAAGATTAGCAACAGTTGTTAGCCCAGGTGCCAAGCCTTAAAAAAGAAAAAAAAAAACTGTACACAACTATGTACTGGGGCTTTGTAAGGGAAAAAGGAAGAAAAAAAAAGGAGGAAGATTGGCAACTGATGTTAGCTTAGGGCGAATCTCTACCTGCAAAAAAAAAAAAAAGAGGAAACTCCCAGTGGACCAGCATAACTAAACTCAACTCAGTTGTTTCTTTCTTAGAATCTTTACATCTACCTGAATTACTCTTAGTGAGCTCACCCAGTCCTGGGGTCCTGAATTTATGAGCATAAAAAGACTTTGTCTTAATATTTATTCATTTAAGTCATTGTAGAAGACCTTGGAGGCTTTGGAATAGAATGGAAATGGATAAAAGAGCCCAGGCGTTCCCAAGAGGGCCAGGTCTTACCGTCAATGTAAGGAGGAGTCCTTGCCTCTGGAGCTGGCTGTGTTGAGGCACCACAAATCCCTCTGGATTGCCTCACCATCCCCTTGAGGTTCCTTAGCTTCGGTTTGAAGAAACATTATAATTGGTATTAGCCTAATTGTACTGATCTATGTGGTAAATGAGGGAAGGAAAGAGCAATGAAACTTTAAAGGGTGATCGTATTAGGATAATCTTTAAAAGAACATCTGTATTTTGAGAACAAAATTATAAGATGCCATTTAAAACCAGTTTTTGAAAGTTGAAAATATGTTTCTGTCTAACTGAAGTATTAATACAGTGCTGGTAGTCAGTGTCCTTTCAGTCTTTGAATTAATATTATAGTTTTAAAACAACCACCACCAAGCTGATGGTGACTGCGCAACTCATAATTGTGTGACTGCTGTGATTGTTGTCAAGTTTCCCGCCAAATGCGTTTTCTCTAAAAATTTTGGACAATTGAGAGGGTTTGCTACATATACATAGTTCCTGTTCTTCCAGTTTTGTACTGCATACAAAATCATTTCAACACAAAAAAGATATTCGTTGAGGTTTATATGATTAAAATTAATTTTAGCTTTTAAGTCTAATCATTTGACATGGAACTAAGGTGACCAACCATCTCAGTTTATCTGGGGCTCTCTGAGTTTTAGTTCTAAAAGTCTCACATCTCAGGAAACCCTTCAGTCCCAGGCAAACCAAGATGGTTTGTTATTCTAGATGGAATTCACGTGAATAAGTTTATGGTACTGTTGCAATTTTAGTTGAGTTATACCCTTGCAGATACACCAGAAAATGTCTTTGTGTGTGACTGGGTTGAGAATCCTGCTTCTGCTTGTAGACCTTAATTGCTGCTGAGCCCTTGATAATAATCTAATCCAAACTCTTTATTTTATAGATAAGGAAACCAAGCCCTAGAAAAGGACTCTGCTAGTCTATTGACAAAGCCAGCACTAAAAAAATGAGACTATATACCGTTTGAAGGAGGAGACCAGATGGCCAGCTCGAAGCCCAGCCCCTAGCATGTAATAGGTACTCAGTAAACATTTTTTGAGTGGATGAATTGAATCAATTAATAAATGAATGTCTTTATGTGGCTGGAACACATTATATCATGAGCATTTTCTCTGTATCATTAAACAATTTTTGAAACTATAATGCTTAATGCCTATATAATTCCACCAGTCTTCTGTTGGTGAGATCTAAGGGCTTTACAATTATTTGCTATAGCATATATTATAATAAACATACTTATTAGAAATGCCCATTTTGGTTATTGAACTATAGATACATAAACTACAGTTTGGATTACCAATTTAACATATTCAACTTTTTCTACTGTTTTTTTTATTACTACTTACCTTTACACAGTCACACTTTACTAAAAAATAAACAGTTATTTAGGTTTTTTGCTTTTATATTGTAAAGATTTTAGTTGATAAGAGAGTTTTAAAATCAAGTTTCTTTTATTTGCTCTCCATTCTGATTTCCGTCTTGCCTGTATAATAATAGTTACCATAAATCGGGTACTTACTCTGTGTCAGATCCTACGGTTAGTAATGTTTCCTATATTGAGAGAGGAAGTATAGTATAATGGTTAAGAGTTATGGTTCTTGATTTATGCCATGAGCTTTATATTCCAGCTCAACACAGCTGTGTGAATTTGAACAGTTACTTAAACTCTCTGTGTTTATAATAGTATCTATATCATAGGGTTCATGAGGATTAAAGAGATGTCTATGTGCCCAGCATGTAGCAAGCATTCGCTAAGTGGTAACACACTAGTTAATATAATGCTAGCTGCTGGAACAAAGAAACCAGAGAACCCCAGTGCCTTAAATAAGACACGTTTATTTCACACTAGTGTAACAGAGTGTGTTCCTGGCTGGGTAGACTCCACCTGGTCATTCAGAGCCCAGGCTGCTTCCCTCTTTTGGTTCTTCCCTATTTCTGCAGACGTCTTTCCATTTACACAGAGGATGGGAAAGAGAGAGTGAAGAAAGCACCCCGTGGGAAAATTTTATGGACCCGACTGAGAAATGCCTTATGTGCCTCCCCCTACATTCCTTTGCCAAGAACTCAGACACGTAGCTACAGTTAACAGCAAGGGAAGCTGGGGAGTGTAGACCAGGTGTGTGCCTAAAAGGTAGAGGGAGAAATTTTGCAACATTTAGCAATCAATCTGAAAAGTAAAGCAATATACATTAGAAATACAGCAATGTCTCCTACTCTTGGTTCTCATCTTACTTAGTCCTCATAACAAGTCTGATGAGGTAGGAGGGAGGAAATGACTGGATCAGGGTCACACAGCAACTAAGAGGCTGTCATTAGAGCAAACAAAATATATATGAAACAGCTGCTAGGCAGGCTTTCCAATTCTCAGTTCCTCTTAAAACTGTTCTTGGATGATTACTAGCCTGATAAGCATCACCACATTGCCTTCTCGAAGTTCCCAGAGACCTCAGGCTGGAAGAGGAAGACCGTCAGCTGCCCCGTCAGCAGCTTATACTCGTTTTCCTTTCAGTAACATCCTTTTTCTTTCAGTAACCGTAAAACTTTTAGAAAGTTCACAATCGTTCCTCGTAAGAAAATGCTTAGAGACTACTGCACTGGAATTCAGTGCCCCATTATCATAAATTTCATATCCACATAGGCCTGGGGGCCTACCAGGCTACAAAGGAAAGTCTGGCAGGTCAAGTAGACACAGCTGGTTTATACACATTCTGCAGAAACCATGGACTCACAGAATTTCCCTCCATTTCGTCGAACACCTTCCTTTGTCAAGTCTGTCTGCATTTTGCTGCACTTCATTTTATTTTTATAGTAGAGACGCTCACACTTTCTGAGTGTTAGCAGTCTCTTCTGAGTAAAACATTGCCGGTATTCCATTTTCATGGATAACTAAGTACTCGTCTACTAGACTAGTCATCTGTTGTAATCCTTATCCCCTTAAATTTGATTCCCTTTGTACCCTTGAGTCTATCCCTGCCCAAACCTGGCACTGCAACACCCTGTCTTTCAGAAAAGGGACTTAGTTTTTGAGTTTTGTAACTTTGGAAAAAGAAAAGCTGCAGAGAGAGATGTGATATATAATCGTGGCTTACGCTAGTCGCTAGAAGCAAGGCTGTACTGCAATTCAATTCAGCGAGTACTTTTTGATTTGAGGGCTGAAAAGAACCTTAGAGATAATCTGGCTCAACCTCTTCATTTCACAGATGAGCAAAGTCAAGTCTCAAGAACACTGACACTTCCATGTATTTCAGAGCATCTGGGAAAATTGGGTGGATTCAAACCCTTACCTAAGGTCATCCCACTGGTTAATAGGAGTGCTAAGTCTAAAATCTAGTTCTCTTGATTTTTACATGAGGGATCTTTCCCTGATATTAGTGTAACTTTAACTGGGATCCTCAGGCCTCCAAGAAGTTTGTGGATATACTCTCAAGAGTCTACTAGGTTGCTATAAGAAATTTATTTTTCTAATTCCAATAATCTGAAAGATTAACATAAGCACATTCTGAATCATCTGAGTGATCTTCTTATAATTGAATGCAGACAGGTGAATCTAATGCCAGTGGCTATGTTTGTGTTTATGATCACGTCCATGCCAAGCAGTACCACTGAAAGTATTTGGAACCAGTGAGAGAAAAATAGGGTGGTTTTGATGTATAAATGATGTCTTCTCACCAGGTGAAGGCCAGCACATTCTAAGAAAGAAGGGTCCACAGAAATTTCATGAGTTACAGGTGATGGAAGGCGAAAAAAAGGGTGAGAGAACTGAGTTACCTCATAACATGGAGTAGTCTAAGCATGCAAAAAATAAAAAAAAAGGAGAGAGAGAGACTGGGCATCAGTACCATATTCACACTTCGAGAGGTGACTTCCTTTTGGAAAAAAGAAGGGAAAAAGTTCAATTATTACATAAAATTGATGGTTGAATTTGGGTTTAACTAGTTTGGTAGTTTTGTGTTCTTTTTCTAAACAGTTTTATTTAGGTGTAATTCCTGGCATGAGGTGAATTGTGTCCCTCCCAGATGTGGAGTCCTAACCCCCAGTACCTCAGAATGTGACCTTGTTTGGAAATAGCGTCAATGTAGATATAATTAGTTAAGATGAGTCGTACTGGAGTGGGGTGGGCCCCTGATTCAATCTGACTGATGTCTTTATAGAAAGGGGAAATCTGGACACAGACACACACACAGGGAGAACACCATGTGAAAACAAAGGCAGAGATCAGGGTGAAGCTTCGACAAACCAAGGAACAAACCAAACAAAGATTGCCAACAAAGCCCCAGAAGCTAGTGGAGAGGCCTGGAGCAGATTCTCCCTCACAGCCTCAGAAGGAACCGACCCTGCCGACACCTTGATCTCCAACTTCTAGTTTTCAAAACTATGAGAAAAGAAATTTCTGTTGTTTAAGTCACTCAGTTTGCAGTAGTTATTAGAGCAGCCCTAGCAAACTGATACAGTTGCCATACGAGAAACTGCACATGTTTAAATTATACAATTTTGACCTTTGTATACACCCTGAAACCACCACCACAGTCAAGACAATGAACAGATCCATCACCCTCAAAGGGTTCTTTGTGCCTCTTTGTGTTCGATTCCTTCCTACCTGCCATGCCTCTTCCTTGCTGCCCATCCCTACACTCAGTAAACTTACCTGCCTTCTGTCGTTATAGATTAATTTGTATTTTTTAGAATTTCTTTCATGCAGCATAATTATTTTGAGATTTTTCCATGTTGTTGTTTGTATTAATAGTTTGTTTTTGTTGCTGAATAGAACTCCATTGTGTGGATATACCACAATGCGTTTATTCATTCGCCTGTTGATAGACATTTGTTTCCAGCTTTTGTCTATTACATTTAACACTGCTTTGGATATTTGTGTTCAAGTCTTTGTCTGGATATATGCTTTCATTTCTCTTGGGTAAATATCCAAGCATGAAATGACTGGATCATATGTAGGTGTAAGTTTGGCTGTTTAAGAAACTGCCAGACTGTTTTTCTAAGTGGTGGTAGCATTTTTCATTCCCACCAGCAGGGTGAGAGCACCAGTTGGCTCGCACATTAAAAACTCTGGAAGGTGAATACCTTTAGTGAGGTAGGAATTTTTAGATGATCTCAGTCACCATCCTGCCTATTGCCTTACACCAAGCTTGAGTCACACACTTATGTTACCCACCTGTGTGGTTTCGGATGTGCAACCTCTGATTTATAAATTGATTCAAAATTGGCTATTCAAATATATTAGTCATGCATTGCATGCATACAGATCTCTAGAGTCCTGAACCAAAGTCAGAAGACACAAGTGTGCCATTGACTAGGCCTATACCTCTCAATGTGCCATTACCTTTAATGTGTCCTTTGAAAAGTCAGAGTAAAGACATATGTCCAGCCTGTCTTCTCATAGGATTGTTTTCTGAATCAAATCAGACTTTGATTTAATCAAATCAAGGAAGCATTTTGCAAACTTTGGAATATGTGGACTATTTTTTCATGATGCCAGGATAGTGGAAGCCTCTCTGAGAGATGAGTTTCCAGAATGAGGTTCCCACAGATCGTGACCGTCTGTGTGACGTGGATGGTATCTAATGTAGAGTGCACCAGCCGACTGTTCCTGCTCCCTTCGTTCTCATTCCTGGGCAGAAAACGTGGTACTAGAAGACTTTGGGACAAGTGACTAAATGCCATGTAGGACAGTTTCTCTTGAAGCCTGAAGGGAGTCTGGGATTGGAAGGCAGGAAGCAATTTTCTGTGGAATTTTCCCCATCATAGTTAAGATTTTGTTATAATAATAATAAAATATAGCAGCTCACTCTTATTAAGCATGTATTACATACTAGACATTGTGCAATTTTTGCATGAATTCCCTATAATTCTTACAACAATTCTATGAGATAAATGGGTATGATTCTCACTCTCGGTTTTTCAGATGAGAGAACTGAGATCCTAACGGGGGTCAATAACTTGCCCCAGATACCAGAACTCACCCTCCTGGCTATGATATAATCTATAGGCGCTGATCCTATCTGTGCTCGAATAACATGATCTGAAAGGTTGCACCATTTTGATCAGATTGACATAGATACGCCTGTTTGGAAAAAAACTTAAAAATAAAAAAAAACAAAACAGATTTAAGAAGTGTCCCAGAAACTGTTCCCAAATACCTTAATTCCTGCAGAAAGGAGGAGGACGAGGAACACCACTCGCATTTTATTAGAATAACAGTGACGTTCACAAAATAATAAGATTTGAAAGTCAACAGCAGGGGATTTGACAAGTTTTGAAATGTGAAAGGCAATGAAATTTTGACTTGAAACACTGGAGCTTTTTGACAGGTGTGCAGGAAAGGCCAGCCATGGGCCACCTAGTTTATTCTTAAGGGCTGAGCAATCATGTGGGCTGAGGTTTGCCCAGGACCGGTGTTGGTCATTCCTGGAACATCGCTTGGTGAGCCTACAGTGAGAACTGGATTCCAGATGAAGCTTTAGCACTAATAGTTTCATTTCTCTGAACCCCAAGTTCGCTATGTGTAAAGTGAGGCAGCCCATAGAATGCGTTATTTTCACATTCTCTTCCCTCTAGAATTCCTTGGTTAAATTAAATTATAAGGACACACTACATCAAGACATAAAAGCAAATTTGTCTGGGTTCTTGGTTTCAACAACCAAATCTACTCTAGGTAGTTTAGGTAGGAAAAGATTTACTAAAAGGTATTAGTTGGTCTACAGGGTCTCTGGAAGAGCTGGAGAGCTGAGCATGGATGTTGCCCAGCCAGGAGCAAAGCAGCTAGAGAACATACTCCACCACTGCACACCTATTCTTGTGGAAGCACCATTGTCGCTGTTGCCCGTCACTTGATACCTACCACCCTATGGACTGGAATCCAGAAACTCTACACAGCTCTCCATAATGATGCTGCCCTTGTCCCTGCCAGAAGATCTGAGCCCCCAGTCTGTGGCTGCCTTTTCATGTAGTTCCTAAGTACCTATGTATTGCTTGACCGAACCCAGGCCCTGTGCAGAATGGGAAGCCAGCTAGAAAGGGGTTGGACTGGGTGCTGGATGGGCCAACTCACAATATCCGCCATCAGCGCTCATTGAAGATGGCCAGAGCAGGAGCCCCTACTCGACCCTCACCATCACCATTTCTTAAAGATGATGGGACACTGTTGGCTGGTCACATGCTAAACAGGCTCCCAAGGGCCCTGCAGACCAAAGTTAGAAAACCACCAAACTAGATTATTTCTAAGGTTCTCTCTAGTGCTAAAATTCCTTGATTTTACGCATTTCCAAGGTTAAATTAAAGTTGGGGTGTCTAAAGAAGTATTTTCCTGTAGGGCTTGGCTAATTCCAATATATTCTGTGTAATTATCAGTAGTTAAGAATATTATACCCAAGGAGTACGGCTTCATCTACATTTACATTTTGGTTGATTCACTCAGTTAGGTATATTAGTACAAGAACATCCAGTTAACACAAAAGGAAAGGAAAGGGAAAGGAAGGGGGAAAAAGGGAACATTTGACAAAGATGTTGTATGGGATTTCTTTTCAGAAGGGTGTATTTTGGGCCTTTCAAGGGAAGTGTTTTTAAGTTGTGAGTACTTGCAGATGCAGTTATAGGAAAACTGCTTACAGCATTTGGCACAAGTTCAGATCTACAAACTCCAAGCTCCAAAAAGCAAAAGAAAGAGCTACCTTAAATTATACAGAGATGGGTTTACATAATCTTTTGCTAACACCTCTCAATTTCCAGAAAATAACTATTCTAGTTATCATCAAGGCGCCCCAAAGACATCAGAAATCAGTGAGGTACCATATTATTAGGCATAGAATGTCCATCAACTGTGTGACACCTTGGGATGAACTATGTCATTGTGCCTAAGAGCTTGGGCTCTAGATTCAGTCCCTTTAGAAGCTTTAGGTAACTTATCCATAAAATGGTAATTATGATAACCATGGCCTCACGTTCTTGTAAATTTTAAATGGGATAATGTGTGTTAAATTATTAGCACATTGCCTGGGACATAAGGAATGTTGTCCAGTACAGTCATTGGGGCACCTACCCTGGCCTTTGGTCCTTTGGAAGCCAATTGATGTTGGCAGCTGAACCGTGATTTGGGGAGGCTGCTGCCCGGGAGAGGAAATGTGGCTCCACCAGTTGGTCTTCTAGAGGAGAGAGATGTGATCTTCATAAATGTGCAATCAAGCCACAAGGCCTCTGCCATCACCGGGTCATGGAGATGGATCACTCCGCTTCCTTGGAGTTGTCTTTAACTCTTTAAGATCACTCTTCCCATTTATCATGGACCAATTTCATCTATATTTGATTCACTAAATATCAATGAGCATTGACTACTTGCAAAGCACTATGGCCTATGAACTGGGAGACTGGACAAACATGGACACTAATTTAGCAAATATTTGTTGAGTTTCTACCATGTTCTAGGGGCTGTTTTCGGCTCTGAGTTTTCTGAGCTTTAGCTAGGTCCTCTAGGATCAGATGCGGGCTGTGGTGGGGACACGGGGAAATGATGTTAGAGAGGCAGACATTAGAATTGACTCTGTCCCTATATATGTGGGAAAGCCACAGGTAGGGTGACCAACCCTTCCAGTTTACCTACAACTGACGGGTTGCCTGGTGCATCAAATTTTCCTTTTTTAAACTGAGACCTAATGATTTCCCTGGGTGTGGTATTTTGGTGCTAAAACCAGGAAGGTTGTGGCTAGACTGGGGTGAATTGGTCATAGTAACATGTTTCACATCCCCTTTTGGACAGCCTCTCTAGCATTGATGTGTTTAATTCCCTTCATTTAAAATGAGAAACTGCGCCGGGATGGAGTCGTGATGTGGTGCAAAGAGGTCTGGAGCAGGATGGAAGAGAGCAGCTGAGCCCCTGACCCTGGCTCTTGCTACTGTGATGAGCCTTGACAAATTAATTACCTCTCTGAACCGCAGTTGCCTCACCTAGAGAAGCCGGGACACATCGCCGCTGCCTGTTTGAACAGGTGCAGTGACATAATACGTGTAAGAGTGCCTGGCACAGCAAGGGAGTGTAAGAATTTTCTAATTTTCTATTTTCAAATAAGAAAACATTCTCCACCGGCTTAAAAATAAGAAATTTCATGTACCTATGCTTGTCTGCCTTAGCCTTCCGTCATCTTCGTGTATTGCCCGATAATACTCTTTAAGTGTTTTCATTGGGTGAGTTCCAAGTTACTAGCAAAACTGTAAACTCCCCAAGTGCAAGTGTGATTTTTTTTTTTAATATGTTGGGTATCTCCTAAAAGCTTCTAGAGCTTAGCATGGTCAAGTTTTGGGAAGACAGAGTGATCCGGTTGGTTTGTATTGCCCTGGGGATAAAATATGCAATGAGTATTTCATTTATTTTTTTATCTGCATTTTAAACTGCGAGTCTACTACTATGAATGTTATTTTTATAGAGAGAGAAGGAGACAACTCAGATCATATCCTTTTGAAGCCTCGCCCTTACTTAAATTATTGCATTTTAATCCTTTTATCTGTGTGATTTCCTCGCCACTTGCAAATTTAATCGCAGGGGAAGGTGGCAGAGACAGGACAGATGGATACCTTGCCTTGTTAAGTAGACAGAAATCCTTCTGTGCCCGTGAGCCTGAGAAAGCACAGCTGAAATGTCAAAGCTAGCAGTGTGGCTCCTGGAGTTTATGAGCAGCAACAAGCCTGCACATACAACCCCACATTAGCCAACCGGAGATAAATGTATTTGTAATTTCTAATTTCCTGGTAATGTAATAGGTTAGCAGATCTGCTAATTTAGGCAACCCTAAAAAGCTTTCCTTAAAAGTACCAGTCAGGAGATAAAATGTAACCATTGGTAGCTAACTTGTCTCTTCCTGTAATAATTCCCCTTATCTCTTTTTCCAACCTCTCTCCATCTCTTTCACATCAGGCAGTTTCTGCCACGAATTTTATGCCAAATGTTCATCCAGCATCTTGACATATGTTGTTGTGTGATGGCTACGTTGGTCTTCACATTAGGTCTCTTCTCCTGATGATTTAATCATCTGGTCCAGATGCTCTTATGGCTTAAGGCACTGCAGATTCCGAGAGATGGCTCATCACCAGGTCATTGGGATCATCCCTTAAACGAGGCTGGAGGGATACTAAAATCGCATAACTAGAACCATTCCTTTCTGATGCTTGAAGGATGTTCCTGAGTTTGTGCCCACGGATTATAAGAGGTCATTCTTAGTGTTTTATTGTTAGGGTAGGAAACGGGGGGAGGGTCCAGCTGAATGATTATAATGTGAGCTAATGTAAGCTAATGTGACCTCAGGCTGTATTAAAAGAAGTATTGTGTTTGAAACAAGGGAGGAGAAGTTTTAGCAGAATGTAAGCAGCTGTCTTCAAATTAAATTATTGATTTATTCAACTAAAATGTATGACACCTATTCTGTGAAAGACACTGGGCGGTGAAAGATACAAATATAATAAGTAGTGCACTAAGACAGATATAAACCATGTTAAATGAGAGTTCTGTGAAGGGAAGGCTGATTTTCTGGTTTGGCTCATGGGACTGCCAGAATCTTTCATACAGCCATCACAAACCAGGATGTCTACAGGAGGCTGGCTGATAAGTGAGTAAAATGGCCTGGGTGGGACTGTGACGAATTGGCAAGAATAGGTCGTGTGTAAAGTGGGCAGCTGCTATTCAGTACTATTAGATTGTCGTCTTGTGAGAATGTGGATCTAGTTTTGCCAAGAGAAATTAGAGATCCAGAATTTTTTTTTTAAGGAATTTACTTTAAAAAAATTTTTTTTAATTTTTAAATTTTTATTGCGTTCATAATAGTTTAAAACATTGTGAGCTTTCAGTTGTACATTATTACTTGTCTGTCAGCAAATAAGTGCCCCCCTTGACCCCCGGTGCCCACCCCTTTGCCTGGTAACCACTGAACTGTTGTCTTTATCCATGTGTATGTTTATCTTCCACATATGAGTGAAATCACCTGGTGTTTGTCTTTCTCTGTCTGGCTAATTTTGCTTAACATCATACCCTTTAAGTCCATCCATGTTGTTGTGAATGGGACAATTTTGTCTGTTTTCTGGCTGAGGAGTATTCCATTGTGTATATATACCACATCTTCTTTATCCAATCATCTATGATGGGCATTTGGGTTGTTTCCATGTCTTGGCTATTGTGAATAGTGCTGCAATGAACATACGGGTACAGATGTTACCTTGCATTGTTGATTTCAAGTTGTTTGGGTAGATACCCAGTAGTGGGATAGCTGGGTCATATGGTATTTCTATTTGCAGTTTTTTGAGGACTCTCCATTCTGTTTTCCATAGTGGTTGTGCTTGTTTGCATTCCCACCAGCAGCGTATGAGGTTTTCCTTTTCTCCACATCCCCTCCAGCACTTCTTATTTTTTGTCTTGGCGATTATAGCCATTTTTACGGGTATAAGGTGGTATCCTAGTGTAGTTTTGATTTGCATTTCCCTAATGATTAGTGATGTTGAACATCTTTTCATGTGTCTTTTGGCCATCTGTATATCTTCTTTGCAGAGATACAGAATTTTATGTGAAATATTTCATTTAAAAATATTGCCAAGATGGTAGCTAATTCAAGTGTTTAGAACTCTATAGAAATCTTCCATGTCTTTGGGCCCATCCTGTTCCTGGGCTTCCAGTTTCTAAATTGTGCTCTAATCGCTAGGGTTCACCCAATCCAGGTATATTTGCCAATATTTAGACAAGTTCTTTTACTTGAAACTTCAGGTAAATAACCAATCGGTATAGAATGCCAGAACTCTGTAATAAGAATGACTCTGTTTAGTGTAACCAGTAGGTGAAGATAAATGAGGGACAAATGTGTATTTCATGTGATTTTGATGGAGGCAGTTGGTTCTCCACTCACAGTGGAAAGTTTTAGCATATTTAGCTGCCTGTGACCTGGAAGCATTTCATACTTCCATTGGGACAGGTAAGGAATTTTTATTCTCCTGGACTCCACTTGCTAATTTGAGGATGACTAAAGCTATTTCTCTGGAGGTTTCTCAGTATGGATTTATAGTGACCTCAGGCCAAATTCCCTGTTGATGCTTTGAACTTATGTCTGGGGCATCATATCCATTACAAAGGAGCTTGCCTTCTCTGTGTCTGGGCAAAAGAAATGTGTGAGTTCGATTACTGGTTTGGTGGCTCTTGAGTAACTTCTGGAATTGCCTGGATGGAACCTCTGTTCCTTATGGGCTACAAGCAAATCCACCTCTTTATCTGCCACCCATCTCTTTCCAAAGATAGACGTGCCCTGACTAAACCAGGTCCATGAACTAGCCCCGTTAACAAGAGAGGCAGTGGGCCATTTTCTCCTCGGTTATTAATTTATCACAATAAATTTGCAATACCGAATCTGATAATGATTACCACCTTATTCATCAGGGTGGAACAGAGAAGGTAGATGATGTATGCTTCAGTTGCTTTTTTTTTTTTTAAGTAAAATAAATGGAGTAACGATTGCCATTTTCAATGGAGGATGATTGCTTACTAGTTACGGGAAGTGAAAATTCAGCTGGTAAATTTGTTCAGATTTACCTTTTCTATAATGGGAAAGCTAGAATTCAGGCAGAACCTGTGGCCCACACAGAGACTGCATTTAACTATGTTACCCATGGTTCACCTGGGTTGGGCAGTCTCCTTATTAGCCAGGCCATCCCACACGAGCATAGGTAGAGCATGATTCATATGCTTTTCGAGGGGCTGCAGGAACAAGGAACACATTTTATACTTGGCAACAAAATGAGCAATTGAAGCATTATCAGCTGTTGGACTTTGCATTTTCATTTTTATTTTCTTAATGAAAAAAATTGGGGGGCCAGCCCAGTGACTTAGCAGTTAAGTTCACGTCTTCTGCTTTGGCCGCCCCAGGGTTTGCCAGTTTGGGTCCTGGGCGTGGACCTACACACGGCTTATCAAGCCGTGCTGTGGCCGGCGTCCTACATATAAAGTAGAGGAAGATAGGCATGGATGTTAGCTCAGGGCCAGTCTTCCTCAGCAAAAAGAGGAGGATTGGCAGTGGATGTTAGCTTAGGGCTAATCTTCCTCAAAAATAAAATTGTGACTTTTGCATTTTTTTACGTAATAAATAGAAGAGTAAGCTATGTTTCACAATTATTTGTGAGTGATGTAAAGTACTTTTGACAAGTCTATCACATTTTCAACATTTGTAGTTTTTTTCTAACGGGGAGTTGAAGTTTTTGTGCCTTTTTATTGATGTTTATGCAAAGTATGTTTTCCAAAGTTCTTTTGTGTGTATGTGTTTTCTGAGCACTAAGCACTTTACAAATATCAACCCATTATTCATCCCAACAATCTCATGAGGTAGATATTGTTCTGCTGCTTTTCTTTGCAAGAGCGGAGGCTGAGGGTAATTAGCAGCTTGCTTGAAATCTTGCTGTGTATTAACTTTAAGAGCCAGTATTTGAACCCAGCTCTGTCTTATTCTCATAGCAACTCCATTATCAGCTATGAAATATCCACACAGCCTGTTTAGGTCTCAGAAAAACTCCTTTTACCCAGAATATAGTTAATTTGAGTCCAGATATTTTTATCAAATACATTTAAACTGGGGCGGTGATTAATACCTGAGACAAAGAGATGGCACAAACCCAGGTTTCCATTAAATTTAAAACTGAAGAGGAATACAGTCAACAAATGTGTCTTTAGTCAAGTTAACAGATGTGACCAAGTAGAAATTACTGTCTTCCTTATGGAGATGTGATAGTTGGATCTGTGCTCTTACGTTAGGAAGATGTAGATCGAGCCTTGAGTAAAGCACTCATCTAGGTGACTAGACTTCTGGAACTTTTAGGCAAGCCATTTAGATCTGATCTCATCAAAATGGCTATGTCAAAATGTATGTAACCCAAATAAAACCTGGTACTCTACATAGTCCAGTCCTTGTCAATGTTGCCTTAGAAGAAAATTTCAATCCAGCAATCAAAAGTAATTTAGGCGATTTGAATATTTACCAGAATCTCTTGAATAATATCAAGGCAGAATCAATCTGAAACTCCTATTAATTTTTTATTAAAATTGTCTTTTCCTAGTTCTCTGAAACATGATATCTCTCAGACCAGTAGCTGATCTTAAAATTTTCTCTTTCTCTTCACTGTCAACACTTCAACTTTCTTCCTTTTATAGTTTAAGCAAGCTTAAGGTATTGTTTTCAATACCTTATCCCTTTTCCTTCCACTACTTGTTTCTCTTCTTCCATAAGCAAATCATGAATTTTTTTTGACACTGCCTCTCTCTAGTTGTTGCATTGCCCAGATTCTCCATCACAAAATCCCAGGAACCAAGCTGTCAAAGACAGAATTCTCATTAGAGAACTGAGGAAGGTAAGGCTAGGAATAGTAATACTTAAATCACTTTTGCTCTGTCACAGTAAAAATACTTTATGTAATTACTAAGAGAGACCTAGACATGCTTTATCCATGAACCCCTCTTGCACCCTCACTGTGAACAAGACTGAAGAATAGTTTGAGGTTCAGGGACAGTATGAGAATCAAAGATGATGAGAGATTCAAGTATGTGGTGAGAGGTGAAGTCAGGTTCACAGGTGGACTGAGTATCAGGCCTGGAGTGAAATTTAGCATTGGGTGAATATGACAGTATGATATCTTGTGTGATTTTTTTGAAAGAAGATTTAATGATCTTGTTTTGAGCAGCAGCGAAATAATCCCATGCCAGAATCTTGCTTACTTCACCTGTGTTGTTGTTGAGAAGAACTGTAATGTTCTTTCCTCTCTCTTTTCCACTTGTATCAGTCTTTCCTACTTCCTAGATACCAGATCAGATGTTAGGTTGGACTCCTAGAATGTCAAGCAAAGATAAAGATCATGGAGTTCAGTGGTTCCCAAATCTCATACCTGGGCCACTTTTCCAAAATGCAACATTCTTGTATTCCACCCCTCAGAGGTTCTTATTTATTAGTTTGCTGTGGGACTCCAGAATCTGTATATTTTTTTTTAAAAAAAGTTCCTAGGTGTTTTTGTTAACCATTCTGGTTTGGGAAATCCTAATCAAATTAACCTCCTTCCATCCTGCCTGATGCCTGAACTCCCTCCGACAGCGCAGCTCTTGGGGGTCAGCCTAGGGATAACGTTAGTGGTGGTGAAGGAAGCTCAAATGTACTGAGTACTTACTAATTGTTAAGCAGTAAACTAAGGGCTTTATCTAATTTGTCATATTTAATACATATAACAATCTCAGGAGCTAGGTAAGATTATTATACACATTTTGCCCCAAGTCTTTGAATTTGCTGTAAACTCCCTCTCTTCTATGTTTTTGCTTACCTATTGTTTGCTCTGTGAGGCACTCCTTACCTAATCTATAGCCTTGGCCTACCCCTCTCCTTTGAGCTTCTGCAGCAAATATACTTACTTCCATTCTTTCATATTTTATTGGGAAGACGGTAGAATTTAGCAAGTTAAGGGTGTGCATTCTGGAGCCAGATTTTGGGCTTAAACCTGGCTCTGCCACTCTCTAGCAATGTTGCTCTAGGTAAGCTAACCTTGCTTTGCAGTTTCCTCATCTGTAAAACAGAGATTTAAAGTAGTACCTCCTCACAGGGCTCACGTGAGGATTAATGAGTTTATGCATGAAAAGCTCTTATAGTAGACCCAAGAATGGAATAAAGTCCTCATAAATCTTACCTATTATTATCTTACCACATCAAATTTTAATTGTCCATTTACTTGTCTTTCTTACCTACTAGGCTATGAGCACCTTGAAAGAAGAGACTATGTCTTATTCAATCTTCTATCTCCAGTGTCTGCTGCAAGGCCTGGCAGATAATAAGTGTTCAAGAACTGGTAATTCTCAACGTAATTCAATCTGTAAGAGGGTTCAGAAGAAAGCCTCATAAAATGGTCAGCCCACACACTGATTTCTCTGAACATTTACAACTTTTCCAAATGAGATCACTTCACTGTCAATTAGCAATTTATTTTATTGTTATTTAGCCACGTGGCTCTGTAAGTTTACTCACTGCTTTGCCTATCAGACAAACTTGGGTTTGAAGCTTGCTTGCTTCTCTTGCTCTCTTGAGTTGACGTTGGGCAGGTCTACCTACCTCTTAGATCCTCATTTTCCTCATCTGTAAACCTGAGATGAAACATCTACCATGCGGTGTAGTCGTAGAATTAACAGTGTTGAGTGAGGGACATGTTGCACTGTGCCTGTGATGGAAAAGATGCTCAGGAAGAGGTGGGTAGGATTAGTGTTACATGGAAGGAGTTCAACATGAATGTCTGTTGATATGGTCTAGGCCTCTGTTCAGTATTCTTCATTCACATGTCCTGAAATCTTTTGGAGTCAGATTTCTTTAAGTACTGTGATGGTTGAATTGCGTCCCCAAAAGAGACTTATAGAAGTCCTAACCCCCAGAACCTCAGAATATGACCTTTTTGGAAATAGACTCATTGCAGATGTAATTAGTAAAGATGAGGTCATACTAGAGTAAGGTGAGCCCCTAATCTAATATGACCAATGTCTTATTAGAAGAGGAGAAAGAGACACACACAGAGGAGCGCCACGAGATGACGGTGGCAGAGACTGGAGTAATGCAGCCGTAAGCTGAGGAACAGCAAGGCTTGATGGCCACCACCAGAAGCTGGGAAGAGGCAAGAAAGGTTGCAACCCAGAGTCTCAGAGGGAGCACGGCCCTGCTGACGCCTTGACTTTGAACTTCTAGCCCCAAGAACTGCGAGAAAATACATTCTAAATGATTTTAAGCCACCCAGTTTGTGGTACTTTGTTACGGCAGCCCTAAGAAATTGATATGTGTTACGCTCAACTGAATGACCGTGACTTCTCAAAGTTACTCTAGAAAAAAGAGAACTTTTGTGATACTCATAAAAATGAGCAAATGGAGGTTTTCCAGAGTCACTGGATTTTTCCATCCTAAAAACTATTTTAGCTGTAGAATGACTGGTAGACTTCCAGGGAAAAGAGGGAAAAACAAATCCTTGATCTATCACACTCCTCAGAGGCTTCTGGGGTTGTTTCTTTTTTTTTTCATTTTCCCCTTTAACTTCCAAACTTTTTGTAAAGAAGTTTGAGTCCCTGGAGGACCAGAAAGCTTTCACTCGTTCTTGTTCAGAAAGGTAAAAAAATCCTATTTGCATTTACTATTTATGAGCTGTGGTTTCACGTGGTCACGTGGCCACATAATGCTTGCTTTTAAGAACCTACAAATGAGACCAGATTCATTATTTTTTAAAGTAAAAAGGATGATGGCAAACTCTGCAGTGTAATATACAACCAGACTGTCACTCTTACCCTAGAATTTGTATTAACATTGTTCATTTAGAAACTAGTAAACTACCCACCATATTTATGAACATAATATTTGACATAAAAGCAATATTTGTTGAAAATAGCATTCAAGTGTTTAATTGCAGTACATGATTCATGGGAAAATCTTTAAGTCTAAGCAATTCCATGGTATTAAAACTTGGGAGCACATTTTTCTGTGTAAAGCACACATCTAATAAGGAAGCCCATTAGCTTTGCTCTCATATTTCTCTTTCAGCAAGGGAACAGCTGCCATTTCTGCTGCTAAGTTTCATTCAACTTCTAAGTACAAGGAGAATGAAATTAAAATAGACAAATGAGTTGGGGTAGAAACTAACCTTATGGTAATTCGAAGTGTTCTGGAAGAGAATTTAATTTGTGTTTATTTCTAAAAAGGCTTTCTTCTGGGGAAGAAAGTGTTGTGTTGCCAGTCTGAAGTAATGTCATAGGAATTCAGTCCTGTCCTAGAGGAGCTGCTGTCCTCTGTCCTTTGCACATGTTCAACCCTCATGTGTCTCTCCTGACTTCAGCTTCAAGGAATGTCTTAAGCTGCGGAATGATGAAATTCCTTTCTTTTGAAGGAAGCAGCTCCACATTTCCAGGGGTGAATTTTTGGCCTAGGTTTCTACTGCACAGTTGTGATTTTTTTTTTTAGTATTTTTCACAAATTAGCATTTTCCCCCAGAATTTTCCTATAGTAGCTGGATTATCATAGAATTATTTTCTCTTCTTGAAGTCCAGCTTCCATTGGTCCCGGTGTTATCTTTCTCTGTTCCCTAAAACACCTAATAAGTCATTTTCATTCATTCATTCAGCTATAGTCTACCACTGGAGTTGACAGACTAAAGCCCCAGCCTGTGTTTGTGCTACTTGTGAGCTAAGAATGTTTTTTCATTTTTTAAATGGTTAGGGGAAAAAAAATGAAAGAAGAATGATATTTTGTGACATGTGAAAATTATATAAAATTCGTATTTCAGTGTCCTAATAGAGTTTTATTGGAACACAGCCACACTCATCTGTCTACATATTATCTCTGGCAGGTCATGGCCTATAAACACCACATGTCCAGTCTAGGACCTCAGGAGTTGTGCCTACTTCTCACAGTTGCGAATTCTCTAGCACTGCCCTAAGACCTCTTGTTCCTGTCACATCCCGTTGCCCTGCATCTCTTTTCCTCTGTTCTTCCTGCCCCTTTTGTGTGATATTCCACTAGGACTCTGCATGGCCCAATGGCCAATTTTTTCCTTTCAGGACAGCTCTCCAACCCATGATCTAGCCTTACCCACCCCTGACTCCAGCTCATCTGCCAGTATGCCATCTGTCTTATTAGTCAGCTTGGGCTGCTATAAAAAATACCAATGACTGGGTGGCTTAAACGATAAACATTTCTGACAGTTCTAGAGGCTGGGAAGTCCAATATCAGGGTCCTGGCACATCCAGTGTCAGTTGAGGGCCTGCTTCCTGCTTTATAGATAGCCATCTTCTTGCTGTGTCCTCACATGGTGGAAAGGAGCAAGAGAGCTCTCTGGATCTCTTTTTTGGGGGGGGGACAGGGAGGAAGATTGTCACTGAGCTAACATCTGTGCCGATCTTCCTCTATTTTATATGGGATGCCACCACAGCGTGGCTTGATGAGTGATGCTAAGTCTGCACCTAGGATCCGAACCTGAGAACCCAAGGCCGCCAAAGTGGAGTGTAGGAACTTAACCACTAGGCTACCGGGCTGGCCCCTGGGATCTCTTTTTTAAGAGCACTAATCCCATTCATGATGCTCTACCCTCATGGCCTAATCACCTCCCACAGGCCCCACCTCTTAATACCATCACATTGGGAGGTTAAAATTTCAACCCATGAAGGTTGGGAGCACACAAACGTTCCGTCCATGACAGCACCCCTTGTACTCTCTTGTGAAAAGGGAGCTTAGACAGTGAAGAGATAAAAGTCATTAATGTTTTTAAAAGGAGGGGTCTCAAGCTCGGCCTCTCTCATCTTACATTTGTGTAGTTGGTTTTTTGCTGTTGTTTGTTTGAAGCTTAACTATAGGAATCTGCTTTAATGCATGTGAAATTTCTTGATTGGTTTCAGCCCAGTGTGTCTGTGGAGACGGCTTTGAAAATTACTGTTGTCTTTCCCAGAGTTGTGTGTGTGTTCTAAAACTTTTTTTGCAGACACACATTCTACATCTCAACCTGATGTACTGATTAAAATATTCAAGAGAATTGGACCTCCAACAGCTTCGTGGCACTATGCTAGAGACTTCTTTCCAATTCAATATTGCTCTATTAAGCAGCACTCGTTGGGAATGGTTCAAATAATTGCTAATCCTTGTGGGTGGATTGCTAACCCAACAGATGATTATGGAAGACTGTGTGAAGTGCTTTGCTAAGGTGGATACAAACTGTATCTAAGCCCTTCCCCTGATCCAGCAGCTTATTGGTTCCCATCAGGCTGTCTGTGAGTACGGCAGGGTCAAAGGAGAAATCTTAGGCATCAGAGGTACCTGAGTTCAAACAGTGTCTGCCACTTCCCCTAAGACAGTGGTTTTCTACCCCTCATCATGGTGGTAAGGATGCTGTGAATCGAGGGTGCCTCGCTTACTAAAGCAATTAGAACACAGCATTATATATAGCAACTCTCCGTAAATGGTAGCTTTAATTATTATCAGGAATGAGATTGTCAAGAAAAGAATGAGATTATTTTAGGATGACTTGTTCTTAACAAATTCACAATGGCACCCAGGGGAGAGGAGATTTGTTTCTAAATGCCCGTGTATCATTTTTTGATCACTGATTTTTGTAGTTCGCATGGGTTTGATGTCATATATATACTGTCCCTGCGTTTCTGCAGTCTAATCTTGGGTGAAATTTGTCATCCTATATATCTGACTCAATTCTTTGGCTAGTCTCCTGTTTATTTAAATTCTCAAATGTTGCTGATGGTCTTTTCATTTTCAGACCTTCTAATATATAATTTGCTTGAATGTGTAGATATGGACATATGGAAGCAGCCAGGTATTTCTGTATCGTTTCTTTTCTATGGGGCTTCTCTTCAGCTGAAAGACTTGATTTCAGGTTAAGAGTTCAGGACCAGGGATAAAAACATCTAGATACTGGTGGTTAATCTGCTCCTTATCTAGCTATGTGACCTATGATGTGCTATCTAGCCTCCTTAGCGTTAGTTCATTCCTCTGCAAATAATGGGATCTACCAGATGCTTTCCATGAGTTCCTTCTTGTTCTAGAATATCATGATCATAAGCAATCCATTTAACATATAGAAGAAACCCTCAGGGGAGTTTGTAGGGAGGGCACATGCATGGAACCATTCAGTAACTACGCAAGTTTCATAGGATGACAGCGAAAGCAAGGATGGCACATCAACTCTGCAGAGATTGTGAGAAGAAGAGATCTGTGGGAATCAGACTGTTAGGGACAGGTTTCTTGGATGAAGCCGAAACAAAAGGGAGAGTAGAGAAGGTGAAGGGTTGATGTCAGAAATGCTTTTTATTCTTGTTTTATTTTGTTGGTATTTTAATTCTCTCCAAGGTCAATGTCAGTGCAAGATATCTCCCCACCATTCTTTGGAATACTGCCTTGACTCTTAATCAGGAGTTCTAACTTCTACTTAGGTTTCAGAAATGGACAAGATAGTGCCAATTATTTCCAAGCACACCATTTTGAGGTGGTATAGCATTTTAGTTGGAGTGAAATAACATTCAACGTGTAGGGACTTGTAGAGCTAGGCAGAGCAACTTAGAATTATCTTCTGGCCTCAGCAGCATTTGAAGGCAAACAACTCAGATAATTGCTACCAAGTGTTTGCTTCTTCATGTTGAATAGACTGAAAGGAAAAAACAAGGGAATAATAGATGACTTCAATTTAGCTTGCTCTTTTGAGGAATACAGTGAAATGTGGTGGTTAGGATTTTAGACTCTGGATCCACCGTCATGGCTGGATGAGATTGGAGAAGTTACTTAATTTTTTGTACCTCAATTTCTTTATTCATAAAATGGGCATAATAATCAAGTGAAATGCATTATCACATACAGAGCTTAAACTAGTAGTTGGATTGGAGTAAATTCCCATTAGATGTCATTTGTTATTATTCTTAGTATTTTTGTATTCTCCAATAAACACATACACATATTCTTAAAAGGAACACAGGATAGAAACAGGACATGAAATGGAAAGGAGACATGTGAAAAATTCTGAGTCTTTCCAAAGGTATAATTTATAAAGGAGGGGCCTTGGCTATTATAAATTCTCCGTAAGAAATGGCCTCTCTGATAGTCAGTCCTTTCATCCCTCTTTGCTCTTGAATTCAGATTGTTGCAAAATTAAAGAAAAAGATGTTAGAATTTTGAGTGGTCTCTCTGGAGCTTAGAAATCATCATATCATATGACTCTGATCTGTAATTTTATCTTTTTTTTTTTTAAAGATTGGCACCTGAGTTAACAACTGTTGCCAATCTTTTTTTCTTTTGCTTTTTCTCCCCAAAGTTCCTCAATACATAGCTGCATATTTTAGTTGTGGGTCCCTCTGGTTGTGGCATGTGGGATGCCACCTCAACATGGCCTGATGAACGGTGCCATGTCTGCACCCAGGATCCGAACTGGTGAAACCCTGGGCTGACGAAGCAGAGCGTATGAATCTAACCTCTTGGCCACGGAGCCAGCCCCTGTAATTTTATCATTCAAGATTCATTTATTTATTTTCATTGAAATGTCATTAATTAGACCCGGCAAGAATGCAACAAATATCAAAACGTAAATGTTGCTTTACCTAATTTGTGAATTCATTTTGATTATTAACTGTGTAGAATTTAATTATACAATAAAATAAAAAAATTGTTGAAAGTCATTAAAATGAATAACCGAAGATAAAAATATTCCTTTAGGAATTTTTGGCAGAAAAAAATTATTCACAATTGTCATATGGATATAATTTTGAAATTCTTTCAGAATTTCTGTGACTCTTTTGTCTTGGGTTAAGTCAGTTGCGGGAATCAACATCTGGAAAATGTAGTGGGGTGAGACTTTACATCTGGAAGTAAAGAAAGCAGAAAAAGGCATTAAAAATTTGGGGCACAGAGTAGGAAATTCACCTGCTGCTGCAGGAGATCAACTAGCTGATGATTATAAAGCACTTCATGTATTCTTCATTCTTTGGCAGAATTAAGAGCTATTTCTTCAACTCTGTTTTTCCTTTCAAATCCTTCTGACAATCAATTATCTGTCCCTCTTTTTCTCTATCTCTCTGTATCTACTTTTGATGGGGACAAAATGAGTGCTGGTGAGAAGCAGTAAAAGGAAATAATGGGATGAACATAGTCCAGTGTACATTTAAAGGTAAGAAAGGAAACCTCTTGAACAATGAGAAGTCTTAGGCGGTGGAAACCTCCTTGCTTGATATATTTAAAACAAGACTAAACAAAGCACTAGAAAAATACCTGCCAAGCAAGACTACCACTTGGGCAGGAAGATGGGTCAGTGCCTCCGTAGAGTTTCTCCACCTTGAAGTTCTCTATTTTGGTAGCACAAGACATTAGTTCATCATATCGTGTACTGAGAAAATTGCTTATGCAAAACGGCTAGCTTTGAGTAATTGAAAACACAGCCAATAAAAAGCTGCAGGACAATGACTTGTGCACAAAACCAAATGACTTGGCTTCACAATGAGCCCCTTGCTGAATGCAAGGCTTGATTTTCTGCCAAGTAGGAGACCACTTGTGAATCTAGTGAAATGTGGATAAACGCAACTTTCGTCAGAGAGTTGGATTAGACTGTAGAGAAGACACATGCAGTATTTTCATTGTCATTCATTCTCTACCATCTCCGTTTGCTTTGCTCGTGAAATACAAGTTGAGCCTTCTCTGCAAAACCCATTTTTTTCTACCTGAAAGGAGAAATCACAGTTGAAATGACACAATGCATGCTCGTGCACGCTCCTCCCGCAAAAGGATTGAAAACCACTCAGGATCATGGAAAACAAATTTTTTTAAGTTTTTCAAATGTTTTGACTTGTAGCATTATATTTTCACCTCTTGCCTGATTATCCATCATCATCTTGATGAGAAAATGTATTCTCTTTTGTCATCTTCTCTCTTAAAATGAGTACGAAAAGTAAAGGCCACCTGTTGCCATTTAAGAGTACAGTTTTTCTCTAAATCCACTTGACATTTCAAGGCTTCACATCTGCTACTTTGTAATAACATTTTCCTTTATAGACCATGTGGTTTCTAAAATGATGTCACGTGAGTCAATATCTAGCCAGGAATGGTGTTTAAGATTCCTAAGCTTAAGGTTGTTTTAGGATTTCATCCCCCATAGGGAAAAGTGTGTGTGGTAATTATACTGTGTCCTTATCTAAAACATATGAAGCACATTTCTTCTCGTGTGCCCATTTGGATCGGTTGGAAGTGATTGCTGGACTACTGGGTCGAGATTGACTCTTTATGTACGACCAAGTGAAAGAGGCCTCACTGATTTGGGGTGTCTGTCCTAGGTGAGTGATTGGGCAATGTCCTGCTCTGGCCATTCCTTCTTTAGAGGCTTCTTACAGGTGAAAGAAGGATGTCACTTCTGTCCCAAATGCTCGCCTTGCTGACTGAGACAGCAGGATGGCCATGGGCATGTGACAACAACCCTCTTCTTACTGCTACTCTCCTTTCCCTTCCTCTCTTAGTTTGACTGATATTCAGTCCCTGTGAATTTTTGGAACAAAGAACAATTACTGGCCTGGATAAAAAAGCTCAGACAGTGTGATGTGTGCTCATCAAGATAAACATTTATCTGCAACCCTCCTCTCTGGGCCTCAGGGAGGTCTTAATCACCAAAGAAGTTCAGGTTGCAGCAATATTTGCTCTTGGTGCATTTTCAGAGGCTGGGGTAATTCCGCAGCCTGCAAACGAAGATAAGAGGTGGGTTGCAGACCAGGCAGCAGTTGCTGGTAGATAATAGCATGCCATTCCATGCGAGAGGTTAATGGGAATTGTCAATGTGGTGGTGATTTTTCCAATCCTTTGTCCCCCTTTTGACAGAGGACACGGCCCGAGCCAAACATGGGATCCTATTTCCAGGAACACCTGTCGCTTCAGGGATCAAAAGTAAGAGATACTGCTTGGGAACTCCATCTATCCCAATACACCATGTCTCTCTGTCATATTCTGTCTACATTCCTGCCGTAAGCTTTCCTCTGTCTGCCTTCTGTTGCCAAATGGCTAATCTTCTGTTTGCTGCACGCTGTTTTCTTGAAAAGTTTTAAAAATGTTTCTCTATTTCCTTCTTTTTTGTTTCTGAGCAGGGTATATAAATGACAGAAATGTATTTCAAGTCAACACAAATATCTTTGTCAGCTTTAGCAGAAAGCTCTGGGTAATAATAATCCACAAAAGAGTCAGAGTTACCATTTATTTTTATATTTGTATTTTGGATGCAGTCAGTCTCACACATGTAAACACACTCACTTAGTACCAGAGCTCCTCTCTCCATGGCTGATGTCTGCATGTGAGTCCAAACCTAGGGAAATCCAGCCCCTGCAGCTGTAAATGATTCAGACCCAGTATCTAAATGACTAGCATTAGTTTTCAGTGATTCTTTCCCCTTCTGCTTATCTGAATAGCTGCAAATGGATTCTATTATTTTAAAAATGAAAATATTTAGTGGACCAATCTATAACATGACAGGTACCATTTACCAGCCTAAAGAAAGCAATTTACAATGATCAGTTTATTTCACCTGGAAAAAAGGGACATCTTGAGAAAATAAAAAAGGCTTGTTGGCTGTGTTTTGAAGGTGTTAGTCATTGTGTTATTTGTTATCTACTGTAATAACACGGTATCCCATTTATTGAGTGGTTACCATGAGCCAAGCATTGAGCTAATTTTGCATGCCCGATTCCCGTTTAATTCTCACGGAAACCTTCTGAGGTAGGTATATAACTCTATATGATGGATGAGGATACTGGCTTACAGTGATGAAGCAACTTGCCAGAGGTCACACAGCTAGGAAGAGATTGAACTAGGCTTTTCTGCTTCATGGCCCGTGTTCTTTCCTGCCTCCCAATAAAGCAACAGACC
This sequence comes from Equus quagga, assembly GCF_021613505.1. Taxonomy (NCBI): domain Eukaryota; kingdom Metazoa; phylum Chordata; class Mammalia; order Perissodactyla; family Equidae; genus Equus; species Equus quagga. The sequence continues at coordinate 111,030,708 of NC_060267.1, forward strand.
TGGCCTTCAACAAACAGTGTCAAGGGAGTTCTTTCTTGTTTCTTAATTTCTCAGGCCTTCTCATTTTTCCAGACTTGCCTGAGATCTTGAATATAACTGTCTCTAACAAAGATGAGCCCTTGCTGAGAAGGGTGTAACTACAGCCCATATGTCCTGGCTCCTAACCCAGAGCTGTTTCTTAGTTTCACCATTCGCTTCCTGGGGGATGACGTCAGAAGATAAGACATTGGCAGACCGTTTTCATAAGCCCTTCCTTCACTTACCTCCTCTTTGGCTGCTGTATTCATCTTCAGAGACTGTATTCCTCCTTCACATTTTATTGCACTTTTATTTGCTCTCTGTTTATAATGTTTCCCCGTAATAGACCTGCCCTAGGAGAAGAGAGACTTTGTTTCATTCACTGCTGCATCCTCAGAACCTAGAAGGGTGGCCCAACTGGGCTCCCAAAAATACTTGTGGGATGAATGAATGAAACCTAGACCCTCACAAGGCTTTGGACAGATGATCTTATTCCCTTGAACTCACTGATGTTTAAAATTTTGCAAAAACCCCTTTCCTTCACAAAGTATATATGAAAAGCTGTGGACACTTTTTTTTACATACTCTAGAAGTAGTGGGGTTTTTGTTTTAAAAAAATGATTTAATACATGATTAATACCATAATGTTTCATATTCAGGATGCATCTATCTACAAGCTTTGTCCTTTTGACAGCTTAAGACAATTTGTAATTAAATATACTTCAGAAATAGTGCTCTAATTATCACACATCATAGTGCTTGAAAACATTTCTTTCTCCTCCACCCTCTCAATAGGCAAAAAACCCAGAAAACCTACAAAACAAACAAGCAAAAAGACCCCTGTCCTATTGCATTGCTTTGGCTTTTTGTAAAACCTTTCAAATGTTCATCAAATTTAGGCAGACTGTGTACGCGCTATCTCGCGGTAGTAGGTCCCGATTTCCCAACTCTGAAAGATGCAGAGGAAACTCAAGCTTCAGAGAGGTTTGGTTGTCCTTGGAGGAGAGAGAAAAAAATTTTCCAGGGTTTCCTGAGGCCTTTCTGGCCTTGGCTGCTCCCCATAAGGATTGGGATTCAATCTGTATTACAAAATTTCCCAAGAATCAATATTTACGGAGATGTGAGTATCGAAGGGTTAAGACAGGCCATAAGAGCTTGCACTGGAGGGAAATCTGGGAAGGAAATATTTTTATGCTTCTAATGTTAATCTAGGGGATCATCTTCCCTGTGTGCATAAGGAGAAAAAGCTTTGTCCCTGTGTCATAATGCAACTGCATAAAAAGTGATCCTCTTTGAATATGGAAATGACTCACTCTGAAAGGATTTTCTCAGTCAAGGTTATCAGCCTTTTGGCATTCCCTTCAGCCTCCCAGAGGCTCTTTTGCTTACTCTTTTCTCACCTCCCCACAGTGAGCTTTTGCCATGCAATTTCTTCGGAAAGATCTAAATTCCCTTTGACTCCTTTTACTTTAACGTGTTTACTTAACAACGAATGATCAATGTTGAGCTAAATGGGGAAGAAATCATCTGTACAGGCACATTTCTTTGTATCTCTCAGCACATGCTCACCTATTTTAAATGCTAACATGGCAAACTATGTTGGATAAGCATTCTGGGGTGTCCATGTGTTCATTATTTTGCAACATAAAGTGGAGATACTCAATCTTTGAAAATGGCTTTCTGAGATTGGATACTGCACCGTGTCTTCTAACGTATATATTTGTCCTTAATCAAAAGGCATTACAGGAAGAATATTCTTGTTCTTGCTGGATCAACTCTTTACTATAAAAGTGGGTTAAGCTGTATTGGCATTTATTCTTTTGGGAAAAGCTGCTCTGAGGGGTGTGTGTGTGTGTGTATTTAACATGCAGCTATTTGAGATAGACTTCTTCAGAAAAAGTGTGGCTCCTTTATAAGAAAGTCAAAGGTTAAGGGTGTGGCCACTCAAGAAAGGCAGAGCTAGATTTGAGTTTTGGCTTTAGTTTTCCAGCTTTGGGCAAGCACTTAATCCCTCCATGTCTCTGCTTGCTCCTTCATCTACAAAGTGGGGACAGTAAGAGCATCAGGCTTAAAACAGAATTGGTATGAGGGTTAAATAGTTGATCTGTTTAAAACACTCATCACAAAGCTGAGCATACGATAAGTCCTTAGTTTATATTAACTACTGTTACTTTTTTTCAGTTGGTAAGTGAAAATATAGTGAAAAAGACCAGAGTTGGAAAAGGAATGGTCAGTCACCTATGGACCCTAGTTAATTAATATCATGTCCTCAGGAAAACCTGCTTTGAATCCTTAAATTATGGTACTTATCCCCTGGAATATGCTTTCACAGTAAGCTTTACTTTTTTCTTTATAACATTTACCATAGTTGTAATAATTGCATGATTATCCATTTAGGGTCTGATAGGTGATGGCTGAGATCCTACGCATTTTGTTCACGGCTATATAACCAGTGCATATTCCACAGTGCCTAGAACAAAGAAGGTGCTCAAAACCACTTGGTGAATGGATGATGAATTCAGGAAAGAGTATAAGATACCCACGTAGCTGGTAGCGCACCTTTGTAAATGAATGGATGGATGGATGGATGGATGGAAGGTTGGACTTGTAGGGGAAGAAGATGATACGGGGTCGGTGAGCCGAGGAGTCGAAAGAAAGATTTCTTGGACTCTCAAGATCTGGCAGTAGTGCTCTTTTATTTAGAGAATAGAATAGCATGGGGACAGAACCCATGGGCAGTGAGAGCTTCTGCTGCCGCTGCTTCTGCTGCCCCCGCTGGTATGGGGACAGGACCCACGGGCAGTCAGAGCTCCTGCTGCTGCCCCGAGTTGAGGGTTAGGGCTAATTTTATAAGGCATGGGTATGTGAGTCATTTCTTTACAAGACAAAGGAAACAACATGAAAAAAAGTTAAAATGGTATCAGTGCAGGTGGGGTCTGGTCGTTGGGTGATCCCATGACTTTTAGACAAGAATCAAATTGGATTAAGTAAAGGTCAGAAGCCACCACCCTAAATCAGTTACATGAGATTGCCAGACAGCAACCAACTTAAGTTCTTGCCTTCCCCATTAAGAGTTTCTAGGGAAAGGTCATCTCTCTTCTTCCTGGTACAGAGAGGGAGGCACCTATTACAGATAGAGATTTACCTTACAAATGTAAATGTGTCCCAACAAGGGCAAGTTCCATTCCCCAGAACCTCCTTCCCTGTCCCAGTTTATCAAAAGCAATCAGCCCAAAACAATCCCGATGCCAAAGAGACATATCTTGGGGTGGCCAATTTCAGGTCCCTACAAGCTCATCCCCCCTTGCTTCACAAATGCAAATGTCTCTCCAAAGGGCAAGCAAAATTCCAGTCCTCGGAGCCTGCTTCTCATCTGTAGTTTTTAAAAAATAACCAGCCTAAAATCCTCATAAGAAAACATTTCCTCTTCCCAAATGTGGGTTCGTCTGGCCGGAGAACAAATTAAATTCACATGAGACAGAATAGCAAGGGAAAATTAAACAAAGCTTTATGAGGAACCATGGCCTGGGGCCTTTCTTCCCAAAGGAAGAAAGGGCACCGAAGAAGTGGGGTGCACATAGTGGTTATATACCCCCAAACAGGGTGTTTCACATGTGATTGAAATGTCCCTCCCACAATAGTCACAAGATTGCCCTGTCGGCACAGTGCCTGATGGACACAGCAGGTAGTGGGTCTGCTCTCTCGGAGGGCGTAGCAGGAAGCAAGTCTATAGTCTGGAGCTGGGCGGTCACAGGTGAGTGCAGCAATCAGTTCCTTCCCTAAGGAAAGATGCTTAATCCTTAAAGAAATGCCAACGTTGGGAGGAGGAGGGAAGTCAGTTAGAGGAGGTTACCAGACTAGCACAATAAAATGCAGATTTAAGTCCTTGCCTCTGGTATTGATTAAGAGTTTCTAGAGAGAAGGTCATCTCCTTTCTTCTTCCTGGTACAGAGAGGGAGGCACCTTTTACAGATAGAGATTTACCTTACAAATGTAAATGTGTCCTAACAAAGGGCAAGTTCCATTCCCCAGACCCTCCTTCCCTGTCCCAGTTTATCAAAAGCAATCAGCCTCAAATAATCCTGATGCCAAAGAGACATATCTTGGGGTGGCCAATTCCACGTCCCCACAGTCTCTTGATTTCATCTGACTTCTTTGGCTGCTCTTTTTCAGGATCCTTTGCTGGCTCTTTCTTCTTTGCTCAGTGTTGAATTGTATTTAGAGTTTTATGTATATATATACATTTCACATATCTAATTCCATGTCAGGAGAACTTATTGCTTGGTTAGGTCATCATTCCAGAGTCTGCAGCTTAGAACTGGAGAAACATGGTCCTTGACGTCTTGAAATAGGTTCTATCTCTACAATGTGCCTGGTGCTATCAAAATTCCCCTTTGACAATGGCTTCTATAACCATGCAGTGACTTGAAGGTCTTTGCACTGTTGACTTCAGTACATCAAGTCTGCAGTGGAAATAGTACCTTACACACAGATGAGGGCCAGACAGGTAATGTAAACTAGTGAAGCTGGCTGGATGGGGACAGTGGCAAATTGGACATAAGGGCCTCTTCTGGGGGCAGCCCTTACTAAGTTCTTGTTGATTTTTGTCATAAGAGAGCCCAATATTGACAGATCTGCCAATTTTTCAAGAGAAGTTAGACATCTACATTTCTATGGGAAATTCTTCTATTTAAAAATATCGTTACCTAATTCTTTCATTTTTATTACAAAATTAGTGGTCCAAACCAATAGTTCTAATGGCTGAATTCAGCCCATGGGCAGCCTATTTTGACAGTTGTGTCTATACAACCCAAAATCATTTACTGTCAAGTGAAAAAAGTACTTCCCTAAATAATGTGAGAAAAGCTACTCCAAAAAATGTCCTCAAAGAGTTGGGAGTGCAGTACATGAAAACACAAGCTTTAGATTCATAAGGATCTAGGTTTGCAATGCAACCTTGGATATATTACTTAACCTCTCTGAGATTGTTCCTACTGATAAGATTCTTTGATTTCCTGGGGGCTTATTTAACAGAGAGAAACATAAACTTCAATCTATACTTCGTAATATGCTCAATTTATTAAATGTACATACCTAACAGACAAAACTTGAAACATCAAATTGAACATTTAAGATTCATTACAAAGGCAATTAGTTAAACTCTCATAGAAAGTGCAAATTACAATTTTAATATGACTGAAACATTTTATTTTTATTTAATTTATTTATTTATTTATCAGTGAGGGAGATTGGCCCCTGAGCTAACATCTGTGCCAGTCTTCCTCTATTTTGCATGTGGGACGCCTGCCATAGCATTGCTGATGAGTGGTATGTAGCTCCACATCCAGGATCTGAACCTGCGAACCCAGGCCAACGGGGGCACCGAAGCAGAGCGCATGAACTTAACCACTGTGACACCAGGTTGGCCCCAAGAGTGAAACTTTTGATCACGATAAATACCTTAAAGAGTAGACAAAACACTATAATTGCAATGTTTTCTAAGCTTATTTCTGTAATTACATTTAAACCATTCAAAATTATCAATGCTCTGACATATTTCTTTGTTATTTCTGTATATATTCTTAAATACCTTTGTAGGGTTACAACAACACTGTTTTAATTTAATTTATAAGTTATGGTAGAGTTTATATTGACATCTTCCCAAGATTACAAGTCTTTACTTGTTCCAAAAAAAAAAAAACCCAAGAAAACAAAACAACTCCACCTGGAATGGGACTGATTGCTTGTCCCAAACTGATTCGAACCTGAGCCACTGATCATTTGGCAAGGTCCCTTATCAAAACTATACATTATTTCTTATGTTTAGTCGCGTCGTTTTAATCCTGTGTCTTTCCCACAGGTTTATATATTTGCAACTTGGTTTTTTCTCCAGAATGAGACATTCTTTAAGTTTTGCATGGCCAGCACTATATTATCAATTATCGTGCCAATGGTTATACATAGCTTTGTCCTATTAGTATTATCAGAAACTTATCTATACCTCATTGGTATTTTATTATAATCAGTAGGGCTGTCAAGCTCTCTGAGAACATTTGGCTAACCAATCATCTCAAAATTCTCTGTGGAACCCTCTTTCTATTTGGTCATTGAGTGTGACGCCTGACTGAACCTCATTCTACCTGTGACCATAATCAATCTTTCCTATTTGGGTGTTTAGATCCAAAGTTCCTTGGAACTAACTACTTGGCTGACTCATAGTTCTTTTATCTATCCTTCTCTACTTAGACAGCAAGTACATATCTACACTTTGTGAGCAGATGTACAGAAGAATAAATAGAAGAAACAACACACCTACATATAATCTCTCTTTTAATCATTATAACCAATTAACAAGCAAGTATATATATTTATAGCCGATCTTATTTTTGCATTAGAATTACCTTTTAGTTCACTTTGTGTTAACTTTCCCCATTTGTTATCAGGGGGGAATCATGGCTTTTCACAGACTCAAACTTGTTTCATTTAGCCATAATTATTTTTCTCTTTTTGAAGCTCAAATTGCTTTAACTTGGTTAGTATGTGTCTCTTTAAGCTGGCCATTTGTCCTGATGTCCTCAAGAACACCATTGTTCTTTAGCAAAATTTGGATATTCCAGGCTCTCCCAATAGTACTCAGTTCCAAGGCAGGGGATCAGTTGCCCTCTGAGAATCCCAGGTTTCTTTTCAGGAGAAACAGATTAGAAACTAACATCTGGGCCCTCGAGATGCACGTAAAGGGATGATGGGGTCAAAGTGCTGCTGGTGCTGTTGGGTCATTTTCAAAGAAAAAACTGAAAAAATATATTTCCTTTTAGGAAAACTGAGTTCATATTAATTTTTCTAATTTAGCTCTTATGTCATTCAATCTTCCCTTATATATGATTTAAGTTTCTCCAGATTAAAAAAAATGTCCTCTTAACCATACTGTAATTATATAATCTCTGTTGCAATCTTTATATAGTCTTATATTCCACCAATCTGTAGTCAGTTTGGGGGATTCTTCCTCCTGTGAAATAATAAGAAATATATATATATATAGGTCTCTGCCCCCTGTTCCTGACACAGAGCTCCTAACTCCTTTGGAATTTCCTGGGTAACAGGAGCATTTTTTATTCTAAGAAGGTGACTCTTGGTAGGCTTCTAGATGGGAACTGGTCACCAGAAAGACGAAGCCATGATTAGAAACTTGGAACTTTCAGCTTCACCTCCCCCATTCTACAGGGAGGTGAGAGGGGCTGGACATGGAGTTAACGGATCATGCCTATGTGATGAAGCCTCCATAAAAATCCCCAAAGTATGGGGTTTGGAGAACTTCCATGTTGGTGAACACATCCACGTACCGCGAGGGTGATAATGTATTCAGTTCCATGGAGACAGAAGCTCCTGCACTCAGGATCCTTCCAGACCTCGCCAGATGTAACTCTATCTAGCTGCTCATTTTTATCCTTTAAAATATCCTTTGTAATAAATCAGCAGTGGTAAGTAAACTATTTTCCTGAGTTTTGTGAGCTGCTCTAGCAAATGATGAACCTGAGGGAGGGGGTCCTAGGAAGCTCCCCTCTGTAGCCAAGTCGAACAGAAGTGAGTAACCTGGGGGCCCACTACTTATGATCAGCACCTGAAGTGAGGGGCAATCTTGTGAGATTGAGCCCTTAAACTGGAGGGTATGCGCTCACCAGGCAGTTAGTGTCAGAATTGTTTGGTGTGGAAAACCCACACACTTCCATAGTAGAATGACTCTAATAACACATAGCTTGCAGGGTTGTTGTGAGAAGTAAAGAAGTCCCCTCACAGTGCATAGGACAGAGGAGACACATTTGGCGAACAGAAGCTAATATGATTAAGCATGCATAACCCAGAGGCACACTTACCTACGATGCAAGCTACCTCTTGCCTAGAAAGTAGAATTCATGTGTAAGCTGTAGAAGCTCTATTTAAAATGTATGTGATATACAGAAAAAATTACTTTTCCAAAAATAAATGCTTTCTATCTCTTTTGTATTGCTAATCCTCTATGTGACATTCTGTAGCTCTTTTAAATATTTTTGTATTAACATTGAAATCATCCATCTGGGTGGTTTCTGCATCTGCTTGGGTGTTAACAGTCTGTTCTGATCTGTCTCCATTTGTGGAGGAGCTGTTATACCATAAAGGATTAGATGGTTTGGCCTGAAACCATTATGAAAAAGCAGATCGAAAGGTTGGGTGACTCTCATGTATTTGGAGCAACTATGGCCCTTATCATGGGTAATTCTTTTTGTAGCTATTGTTTAAATCCAAAAATTACCATGGATAGCACTATCAAGGATGAATCCCCATCCCGCTACTTTCGCAGTCCTGATGAAGCTAATTTTGAAAGAGGCCTCATTTTATTCATTAATCAGAAATCAATCAGTCTTTCCATACAGACCCACTGAATATCTACTATGTGATCAAAGCTGTCTGGGACACATAGAAGCATAGTCACCAAGGGTCTTGTCTTAAAGAACTTTTCACTGTTACAGAGAAACAGCACTAGTCTGGGAGTCAAAGTCCTCATCTTAAACTCAGCTATATCTTACTAGCTGTGCAATCTCAACGAATTGGCTTCCTTTTCTGGGCCTGTCTTTGCCTCTGTACGTAGGTGAAGAAAACAGCTAACTGGGTTGCAGTGAAGATTGAATTTAACAAGATAAGATTTGTCAAAATGCTTTATAAACAGTAAATGTATACACAAATGTTTTACTAGTGAAAAGCAGAGTATAAGGCACGTTGCTCTTCTGACTTAGACATAGCTAATAAATTTGCTAACTGCAGAGTAATAAATTGTCATTGCCAAAAAAGTATCATATTCAATAGTTTCCTTATGAGTTCTGAGGAGAAAGCATACTTTAGAAGCTGGGGAGGTTAAGCAATGCTACGTGTAAGAAAAAAGATTTAAATTAGGTTTTGAAGAATTGCTAAGAATTTGGGACAAAAATGAAAGAACAGAAGTAAGGAACCCCCAAACATTTAGGACTCAGCGAATAGATCCATCTGGCTGTAATTGAGGGTTCCTGAGCGGAGCAGAGAGATGTAAATTTGGAGAAGTAAGATGAAGCTAAATTTTGGAGGATTTTGAATGCCTAGCTAAGGATTTCAGACCATCTGGTCAGCAATAAGGAAACTTTTTAATAGTCCACAACTTGATTTTAAACTACAAGCCTCCTAAAAGAGATTTTGTGTGTTCTTCCCGTTATACATGGGTAACGGCTTTATTTGATGCTGAAGTGAGATTTGCCTTGACACTCTTTTCAATAATTTTCCAATAATTCTTTCTGTGGCCCTTGAAGATGATTCTGGAAAATAGTTTTCTTTTCCTTTACGAAGGCAAACTTTCTGGGTGAAATTCGAGCCCAGTGTGTTGGTTCTCTAAGCCTATCTCTTCATTTGCCTTTCTTCTTGTAGAAAAATATTTTCATCTGTTTCCCAAACCTTTCTGGTTATAGACCTCCTGTGCTGCCCAGCACGCCGTCCTGTGTCTGGCAGCATTCCACTGCTCCATGAGCGTAGAGACCCTCTCTGTCTTAACTGCCGCATCCCCAGTCCCCACCACAGTACCAGACACATAGTAAGCTCTTAGGAGAAGTCTGTTGAACAGATGAAGGAAGGAAAGAGGTAAGGTTAGGAGTGACAGAATGAAGGAAGGAAAGCAAGCCTACTCTAGAAAATGACGAGCAGCCTTATTTGAACACAGCAAATTGCAACCCCATGTGTTGGACCATTTACAAGCTCTATTCTTCATGATTAGGATGTTAAAGAGTGAAATCAATAAGAAAGATTTATGTTACAAAATAACAGAATGTTTTGAGAAACGCCTTGTACTAGAAGGCCAGTAGGGAATTTCTAATGGACCATATATTCCTGGCCATTTTGCCCATCCATTGACTCGGTATGATGTAATTTAAAAGGGCTTGGGGAGCTTAAAGCAGATTTAAAGGAACTCTGAGTGGTGACATGAAAAATAGGAGTTCAGGTAATAGTTGCTGTCAGTTGGTTGCAGCTAAGCATCAACAAAACTAAGTCACAAGACTATTTTGTTCTCTTTTGCCTTCCAACTTTTTCTTTCATCAAAGAGGAAGGCTTTATGTCTAAAACGTGGTGGTATTTTTAGGAGAAAATGAGTATACAAGCACAAGTGATAAATAGCCTTAATCTATTATTTAGAGACATTAAACAAGTTCCCTTGTGTATATATGGCTTTGAATAGGAGAGAAAAGCCAGAAAATAACATTAGGAGACTAAATTGCAGAGTGACCTTTGAAGTGCCCTTGGTGTATTACCACTTTCCTACGGGACTAGGTTTATTTGGGAGCAGGGGTTTCATTTAACTGTCAAAAGGGAGAAGTCGCCACTTGTTATTTTACCATTAATATTGTCTAGAATTGCAACATCCATTGTAGTAGCCAAAGCCATATGTGGCTATTTAAATTCAATCTAAATGAATTAAAATTACACAAGTTTTAAAATTCAGTGCCTCAGTCATTATCACATTTCAAGTGCTCAGTAGACACATGCGGCTAGTGACAATGATGCTGGACAATGCAGATGCAGAACTTTCGTCACAGAATGTTCTCTTGGACAGTGCTGCTTTAGAACCAGCCTCATCTGATTTCTTGAAAACAGCCAGACTTTGGGCATAACCACAAACAGCCAGTGTTATCTGACCCAGATCTCACAGTGTTTTTAGGTCTTTCACTTCAGACTTTTTTGTAAGCTGTTTTCATTGTCATCACATGTACGAACAGTGGAGATTGTACTGAGCCTGTTGGGAAAGCCTAGGATGGTTTCATAGGGAGCAGGAAAAAGGAGCTTCTATTAACCATACTTAAGTATTTATTTCTTGCTACATGAAAGGCTAAAAAATAATGTTAACTAATTACATGCTTCTGTAAAACTCCTAATATAACATTTTCCAAAATTCGCTGTGAGGGGCATCCCAAAGAAAGATCCTTAGACAAAGCAGGGTCCATGAAATAAGTGTGGGAAATGCTCCAGGCCGTTCTCCACACAGCAGTCAAAGTGAGCTTGTAAAATTGCTAAGGACACTTCACTTCCTCCTTGAAGAAAACAAAAATAATCTTCAAATGCATCCTTTTGCCTTTTAAAATCCAAACTCCCTCCTAGGAGGTCCCAGGCCAGGCATGTGGATCCTGCTTACCTTTGCAACTTTATCTCTCTCCATTCTCCTCTGCTGACTCCATCCAGACTCAGTGGCCTTTTAGTCCTTTGAAATGACCATATTCTTTGCAGGCATATGTTTTTGCATATGCTGTTCCTCTAGCCTGGAATACTTTTCCTCTCCCTTCTCCTCTGACAGGCTTCTTCTAATAACTTCGTTCTCAACTTGAACATCCCTTCTTTGGGGAGGACTCACGTGGCCACCTCCCCAGTTCCCGGCAGTTCTCTGTTTCACAGGGCTCTGTTTTTGTCCCTTGGCTATCTTCCTAACAATTCAACCTTGTATCTTGGCTTATTAACTTGCTTATTTTCTGTTACCTCCCTTAGACTGTAAGTTCTACAACTGTAGACACCATGGCTGTTTTATTCATCATCAGTTACCACCCAGTGTGCTGAATCCAGCTTGAACTGGCTGAAAGGGCTGATCATGTGCATTTTGTCCCTACTCATAGTTCGACGATTTCACATTGATAGCTTGAAATCAACCAGGTGGGAATATATACATTATAGAAATCAACAAACACTCCAAGTTAGGGTATTTGGTTTATTTTTCCTTAGAGAGCTGGTTTTTAAACATTTGCTGGCACACCTCGGCCTGGCATATGGTAAATTCTTAATATTTGTTGAGTGAATTAATTAATATCTCTTGGACAATCAAAATACTTACCAATAGGTTAATACTCTGAGAAGTTCCATAAATCAAATTCATCCATAACCTAATATTCCCAAACATATATGGGCAATGAATTACCCTTTCAACTACATTTTACGATATCTCTCAGAAGTAGTCTGGAGCACCATTTTGGAAAATGCTGCCCTAAAACATTAGAGAAGAGGAAATATACATGCCCTAATTTGGCTTCTCTGTTGGATAAAGACTCCTGACACAGAAGATTCCACAGCATCCATTCCAAGGAAACTGAATCTCGTGATCATCAGGCATTACTATTGTGTCTACAACACAGAACACAGTGCTAGGCAAAAGCACTAGTCTTACTGGGCAGGGAGCTCTTAGGGGAGGCTTCTTATACAATCTATAAACATGAATTAGCTATTTCTTGTGTAAAGAAATTATACAGAAGCTGTGTAGCATTCAAAGAAGTAACAAAAATGTTTCCTGCCCACTGGGAATTTATAGTCTCACTGATAAGACAGAGCCATTGTTTGAGGAGATGCTAGGCTGTGCGTTTGACCATGTATCCATTTTATGGAGCATAATTGAGGCTGGAGTGGAGAGGTAGCCTGTTCCAGGTGAAGGTGGAGAGGGGGGAATATACCACTTGATCAGTTGCTTCTGTAGGAGCACAGAGCTCACATCAAGAAATCTCCAGGGGGCTGGCCCAGGGGCACAGCAGTTAAGTGTGCACGTTCCGCTTCGGTGGCCCGGGGTTCACCGGTTCGGATCCTGGGTGCGGACATGGCACCGCTTGGCACGCCATGCTGTGGCAGGAGTCCCACATACAAGAAGAAGAGGAAGATGGGCATGGATGTTAGCTCAGGGCCAGTCTTCCTCAGCAAAAAGAGGAGGATTGGCAGTGGTTAGCTCAGGGCTAACCATCCTCAAAGAAAGAAGGGCTAATCTTCCTCAAAAAAAAGAAAAAAAAGAAAAAAAGAAATCTCCAGGAAATATTTGAAAAGGAAAATCAAGTTTTGAGGACCTTGTATGGCACGCTAAGGGATTTGAATTTGACCGTTGGAAGGGAGGGCTCTGAACATCTGGGGAAATGAGGATAAAATTCATAATAGAGGAGTCTGCCTCAGAGAGACTCTTTACGGGCTCTTATAATACAGCTAAATTGTTAATTCATCCTACAAAGATCTTACATGGCCTGGCCCTGCCTATGTCTGTAGTATCACCTTGCGTCATTCTCCCATGACCACCACTCTGTATTCCAGACACGTTGGCCTCAGTCCAGATCCCTGAACCATGCTATGCTTCCTTCTCTCCCCGGGCCCTTTCTCAGGCCCTTCCTCTGGCCAGAATGCTCTTCCCCATTCCCACCCCTACTTGTCCTTTAGGTCTCAGCTTGATCATCACTTCTTTAGGGAAGCCTTTCCTTCCCACTTCCCTGCTTAACATCACTTTAGATTACTTGGTTATAATCACTAATAAAATTGTATTTTTTATATTTCAGAACAGTTGTATGAGTTTGTAACTACACATTCATTAGTATGATCAGTTGTAATCTGTCATTCTCTCTACACCATGTATTTCCTAAGAATAGGGACAAATGTTTTCTATGTATCCCCAGAGCCTAGCCCAGAACCTGACATCGTAATAGACCCTTAGTACATATTGGTTGAATGAACGACAGAGAGATTGAATGAATTAAATGCAATTGATCAAAATCATAGATACCATAAAACAGGGTGAGAGAGCTAAGGATTTGGATAGTAGATACATTTCCCGAAATTATCTTGACAGATTAATACAATGGGCCAAATGTAACAGGATGAGATTTAAGAGTGAAAATATGATGAAGAAGTGAGGAGGCAGAGTAGAGCAGACGGGGAAGGAGCGAGTTTTAATTAACTGTAGGTTTAATGTGGTCTCAGAGTAGTGTGGCAGAAAAGCTGATTCAGCCTCTGACTGCAGTAATTGGAATGTAGACACTCCACACAAGAGATAATTGTTTCTCTCTCCTCTGCATTTGTCCTGTTACTCATGGAAGATCGTGCCCAATTCTGAAGGAAAAATATAGATAATAAGAAGCATGTCCAAAGGAAGATGGCCAGAGTGATGTGGGAGGCTCAAAATGATGTTGTGAGAGCAAACCAGGGACTTAGCAATGCTTGCCCAGGAGAAAAAATAGTCTGTGAGGGGTCATGTCAGTTGTCTGAAAGTCTCTGGTTGTTGTGAATATTTTAAGAGAATAAATTGCAAAAATGGATGAAAATGTAATAAAACCAACAATTCTGTTAATTCTTTTCCTTTAAGAAATATAAAAAAATACTGAGATTTTAATTAAAAAATGTATTCGGAAATGCACATGGAAAGGAACTAGGCCTATTTTAAGAGGTGTAGAAAAGTCCACCATTAGGAAGAACTGCTTAATAATAATTGGAGATATCCTGTAATGGAATGGGCTGCCATAGAAAATGGTGAGTTACTTGTTAGAGGAGAAAGCAAGCAGAGTGTTTGTTTGTTGTTGAGGAGAATTCATGCATCAGTTCAGTGTTTGGGTGGGTTGCCTCTGAAATTCAATGAGGAAGTAAAGACAGCAATTGATCTCAGATGACTACTCTTTAAAAATGGAATTTAAAAATGAATTGTTGAATCTGGAGACAACCAAGATGCCCTTCAGTAGGCGAATGGATAAATAAACTTAATGGTACATTCTGACAATGGAATATTATTCAGCGCTAAAAAAGAAATGAGCTATCAAATCATGAAAAGACATGGAGGAGACTTAGATGCATATTATTAAGCGACAGAAACCAATCTGAAAAGGCTACACACTGTATGATTTCAACCATATGACATTCTGGGAAGGGCAAAACTATGAGACAGTAAAAAGGTCAGTGGTTGTCCAGGAGATAAGAGGAGGCAGGGATAAATGGGCAGAGCAGAGAAGATTTTTAGTGCAGTGAAACTATTGTGTATGATACTATAATGGTGGATACATTTGTCAAAACCCATAGAATGTACAACACCAAGAGTGAAATCTAATGTAAATTTTGGATGATGATGATCAATGTAGGTTCATTGATTATAGCAAATGTGGCACTCTGGAGGGGATCACCATAGTCGGGAAGGCTGTGCATGTGGAGGGGTAAGGACTAAACGCAAGCTCTGTACTTCCTGCTCAGTTTTGCTGTGAACCTAAAGCTGCTCTAAAAAGTAAAATCTTCTTGAAAAAATGAGTTGTACCAGTTCATAGAATTGTGGATCTGCTGTCTTTCGTTTTTCAGTATAAGACTTAGAGCTTTTATTTTCAAACTTTGAATGTCTTTCCATTTTTATCAAACAAATTTGCTGTAGTTTTACTGAAAATGAGAAACACTGTTCTTGAGTATTAGAACCAAAATTACTTAAGCCTTTTCCCCTAAGTATCAGTTATATAAAAACCTAAATTTAGTCACAAAACTGTTTTAGATTTACCTGAAAGCACATGCAAAGTCTTGTCCTGAATAATATAGTGCTTTGCTATTCAGGACAATGCAAAAGGAGGAAAAATAGGAGAATGTAAGACTTCAGCATGGTTTTTTCTCTTCTTTAATAAATGGAAATTGAGCATCAGATCCTACAAGGAAAGCGTTGGTACTTTGGGCAATGCAGAAGAATGCTTGATTCTCCCTGGTTGCCAATATAATTCAGATTCTAGAATATTGATTTGGAAACTCCAAAAGGATATTTGCTTTTAATTTTCATTGTTTCTGAAATCCATCTTCTCCTGATAACCTGCGGTCTGCGTCTGGCATATGGGCCTGTTGGGCTCCTGAGGTGTGCCATGACGTGAGAACAATGCATGTTGTCTGGAGCACGTACAACAAGGCACTGCTTTGATTTTTATCAATTAAAAGTTTTTATAACTTAAAATTTGGGAAAAGATTTTAAAACTTTAAATATACTCTTGGAAACAGCAGTGAGAATTCTGAGGCCTTAACTATCAGATTTTAATTCAAGTCTGCCCTAGGTCAACATTTTCATTTTCTGTGCTTGTTTGATGTTTATCTAGTGGCTGTTCATATAGGAAAGGAAGGGTGCTATCAAGGAGTCAGCATTTTGACTCAAACTCTAAAGAGCCCCCCCATAGGAGAATGACTCAGATGTTCATGCTGGCCTACAGAGAAAGGACGCCTGAGTTTTCTAACTTTTAATAAGAAAATAGGATCGGGAGTAAACAAGTTCACTAAATAGAACTGGGAAGTGGAGTGTCCCAAGAAGGGAAAGTCTTGAGCTGGGAGTACCTGAGGGTGCTGGGCTGAAGCTTGGGGCTCAGACCTGCCCGATGCGGGGTACATCAGCCCAGGACACCCAGCGTCTGACAAATTGAAATGGCAAGCAATAGGATATATTGCAGTATATGAGGAAGCCATTTGGTATAAACCTAATTCGGCCTGACTTTGTTTTTTCCAAAAGGGCCTGACTATGGCCGTTGAGCACGCATTGTACATCTGCTTTAAAACATTTACTATGGCAAGAACAAAGGCCCTTGAGATAAAGGTGCAACTTCCCCCCGCATTGGCATTTCCTTAGGGATAAGCATCTTTCCTTAGGCTAGGAACTGATTGCTATGCTCACCTTTGACCACCCAGCTCACCTGTGACCACCTAGCTCAAGACAGCAGTCCTGCCAACCTGCTGTGTTCACCAAGACAGCAGACCTACCAGCTGTGTCCATCAATCGCTGTGCCGACAGAGCAGTCTCGCAACTATTGTAAAAGGGACATTTCAACCACATGTGAAACATCCTCTTTGGGGCTATATAACCACTCTGTGCACCCCACTTCTTCAGTGCCCTTTCTTCCTTTGGGAAGAAAGGCCCCGGGCCATGGTCCTCACATTTTAGCTCAGAATAAACTCTCCTAAATTTTCATTTATGGATTGGTTATGGATTATTTTCGTCGACACATCTGTATGAAGCTTGGTCCTGGGGAGTGGCAGAGTAGGTGTTCCTACCAGGCCCTTCCAGCACAGCGCCTTTGGGCCCATCAAATGTTTCTGCCTCTCAGAAGTCTATCAAGGACTCGTTTTTTTCTCGACAAAAAACCTCATTGTTTTCTTCTATGGGTAAAAGTTGCCTTGCGATTTTTTCTGGTGGCCTCCATTGAGGAGGTGAAAAGCCTCTTGCTTTTTTCTCTTAGCTCTCTTTTTTCCTCTTTCTCCATGGTGTACAAGTAAACTACTGGTTCTAGAATTCTAAGGCTCCACAGAAGTGTCATTTGGAGGTTCCGTAGGGTGGGACACAAGGGGACAGGCAAAACCAGGGAAGGAAAATGCAGTCAGGCCCTGTTCATGCACAAAACTCCCTATGGCCCCACTCTTTAGCCTCACCTCTCTGTGTCCTGTGCTTCCCAACACACTAAGCTCTTTCTCACGTGTGCTCATGCTTTTGGCTTGCCTGATAGGACTTTCCCCCATCGTTGGCCTGCCAGCTCTCCCTCCATTCTTTAAGAAACCTTCCCTGGCTCCCTGTCAGCTCGTTTGGTGCTGCCGTAGTATCCTGTGCATATTTTTCCTTGCATTTCCTGCTGCTCCTTACAATGACCTGTTGAAACATGTCTCTCATACCAGTAAGCTCCTTGAGCATAGAGACTATAACTGATTCATCTTTTTAATCCTAGTGCTTAACAATTGCCTGGAATATAGCTGATGATGAGGAAATGTTTCTGAATGAGTGAATGAAATGCTCCTTTTCCTGCTAAGCCTTTCCTAGAGCTGGGGCCCCTTCAAGAACACAATCGTTTATGCATATCTTTATTGGCATGTGCTAAACTCTGGGGTTGGTGAAGGCACCGGGTACGGTGGTTTTCCTTTGCTCTCTCTTATATCCATGAACTCTCTTCATGAAAACAGAAAAAAAATGCTTCCTCAAAGGTCCACTTAAACATTACTTACAAGAAATGGTTAGATGGATTGTAGGGCTTAGACTAGTAAAGCTCTACCATCATTGATTAATTCCCAATTGAATGCCCTAAGAGGGCATTTACATTTCTTATAGAGTAACATAGCGCTGATTTTCAAACTGGCCTACTGGAGCGCTAGGAGTCGTCCGAGGGCTCCAGGGCAGGCCCAGGGAAAGTTAGGAAGACACTCAGACTGGAAACCCCCCCATCTAGTACTCCATTTTAACTCCATTTTTACCGTCATCTTTCTATAAAATTTCCTTTGAAGACTGGATTTACTGTTCTAAAAAACTTTTGAAAACCATTAGTATTGTTTTTGAGAAACAAGGTTGAAGAAAGAAAATAATGTGCCCATATTCTTTTTTTTAATTATTGTGGTAAAAAACACATACAAAATTTACCATCTTAACCATTTTTAAGTGCAGAGTACAATAGTAACTATATGTATGTTGTTGTGCAATAGATCTCTTGAACTTTTTCGTCTTGCAAAACTGACATATTCTTTTAAATGCAGTAACATTTGAACAATATGACATTTTGCTATTAATTGCTCAGTTCAGCCTGTCTTTTAATCTATTTCCCGCTCCAGACCCCCTTTTAGGGAAATGTATCATGCTAGCATGATAAGAGATATTTATTTCCTTTTCCTATTGTTTGCACAAAGAGGACATATTGACACACTACCCTATGACCCTTCACTCTTAAATTCATGTCTTAGCTTTATTTGTGTAATGAAAGCCTCTAAGAGTAGGGTTTAATTGGATCATCTAGTTCAACTTCCTTATTTGACAGATGAGAAAAAGAGGCCCAAAGAAGCTAAGTGACTTGCTCATCATCACAAAACTAGGTAAGAGCAGCATATGGTCTAGCTTTCTTATCTCCTGATCCAATGTTCTTCACCTACTTAATTGGCTTCATTTCAAAATCAGAGGTTAGTAGGTTATCTGCAGTCTTTTCCACTGACTGCTTTGCTATGAGCATGCTCCAATTCTTTTTGCATGTATTGGTGGTGCGGAGGAAGGAGAATATTAAGGATGGAATGCATCTAATTGCTACCTGCTGTATGCCAGATGCCAATTAGGGGCGTTAATTAAGCCATCTCACATTTTTGTAACTTTAAAAAATTCATTTTTAAAATTGTAGTAAAATGCACATAACCTAAAATTTACCATATTAACCATTTTTTTGTGTATACAGTTCAGTGGCATTAAGTACATTCACATTGTTGTGTAACCATTACCACCATTCGTCTCCAAGACTTTTTTCATCTTGCAAAACTGAAACTCTGTACTCATTAAACAATAGCTCCCCACTCTCCCCTCCCTCCAGCCCCTCCAACCACCATTCTCCTTTCTGTCTCTATGACTTTGACTACTCCAGGTACCTCATATAAGTGAATCATACAGTATTTGTCTTTTTGTGACTGGTTTATCTCACTTAACATGATGTCCTCAAGGTTCATCCATGTTGTCACATGTGTCAGAATTTCCTTCCTTTTTTAAGGCTGAATAATATTCCATTGTATATATGCACCACATTTTGTTTGTTCATCCATTGACGGTTAGGTTGTCTTACTTTTGAGGGAGCATTATTATCCTCATTTCACGGATGATGAAACTGAGAATGAAAAATGTTCAATAACTTCCCACTGGTTACAGAGCCATAAGCAGTAGAGTTACGAGTCAATCTAAGATATTCTTGAACCTGAAATTCATATTCTTTTCAGTGTATGAGGCAGTCTTCCAAAATCTGCAACATATTTTACCTATAATCAGCATGGTTGGGGGGCTGAAAATCCCTTAATATTTCATTTTAGAGCCATTAGTTCTTTTATTTTAGAGATAATCTAGAAGGAGCATTTACTACCCTTTTTAAAATTGACCTGATTTTTACCCTTTAAGGTTTACTTACTTGCTGGGCGTAAGGTATTTATTCAAAGTGACTTTATCATAGTATGAACAGATAGTAGTATTCACATAAAAAGTGGATTTTTTTCCCCAAATACATAGTGCCTTGGTAAAAAACGAGATGTAAAAATCAACTCACACTGTTAAGAAAAATCATTATGCCCTTTAGAGTTGGAGGAAAATATTACTGTCCTGGGCTTCTCCTCTGTGAGGCAAAGCAAAACAAACGGAGCTTTAAGGATCTATATCCCACTTTCATGATAATAATAGCTAGCATTTACTGCTTTCCAACTATGTGCCTGGCGTTATGCTAAACACTTTACATACATTATCTCACTTCATCCTCTCAGCAGCCCTGAGATGTCCGGACTCCTTGTATCCTCATTCTATAAAGGAGAATCAGGTCGGGAAAGAGGTTAGGTTACTCTTATAGGTTGACATGTGTCGCTCTCCTCCTACGAGATCTTGAGGTCCTAACTATTAGTATCTCAAAATGTGCTCATCTTTAGAAATAGGGTCTCTATAGAGTTAATCGAGTTAAAATGAGATCATTAGGGTGCCCCCTCATCCAAAATGACTGGTGTCCTTATAAAAAGGCAAATTTTGGACATAAAGACAGACACACACGGAAAGAAAACAGCCACATGACTGGAGTGAGGCAGCTACAAGCCACAGAATGCCAGAGATTGCCAGCAAACAGGAGAGGCGAGAAGAGGCCAGAAAGGATTCTCTCCCAGAGCCAGCAGAGGGGTCTCGGCCCTCGGACACCTCATTTCAGATTTCTAGCCCCCAGAACTGCAAGACACTAAGTTTCTGTGTAAGCCACCTAGTTTTTGGCACTTTGTTACAGCAGCCCTGGAAATGAGTACCGTAACTTTTCTAGGTCAAACCGACGGCAAGTGATGGAGCTGAAATTTGGGCACAGGCACCTATGAAGAGCTCAATAAATCTTATCTGCTATTGTTATTTATAACATTATTAGCAATAATATCTAATATTATCGTGATTAATAATAAAACTTAGGGCTATTGTTGTTTCCTTTCTCCTAAGCCTGTACTATTATCCATCTACATATTCAAAACTGAATATGAAATCACTTATCTATACACGAGCAGCTTGCAGACTTCAGACACCAGATAGTCTCCACTTAAAGGAAAAGTGCCCTTAACAGTCTGTAGGAGACCTCTGTGAAACTCTGTGAGAGAACATTCACAAAATGATCTTTAAATGTAGGCCTTTTACACGATACCCACCCGAACCTGAAGGCCTACATCCTAAGCAAGTGGAGAGAACAGATTGTTGAGGTCCTGTGTGTTGATGAGGATTTATCTGGAAAGGATTATTATAGCTCTCAACTCTGCACTAATGTCTAGCATCTGAACGCACATCCACGGAAACATAATTCAACTTCTTAATTTTCCAGACCTGCAGATAATTGGTTCCATAGAGACACGAAGACTCGCGCTCCCAACACGTACGTCAGCGATAGTGCTTAGCAGTAATCAGAGGATCAGCTCCCTTTGAAGTTAGAAAAATGTGTGTGTGGAGGGGGTTTGGAGGGTGGGCAGAGAATCATTTCTGGGTCCTTTATCATAATTACAGTGGATTATGATTATTTTTAAGGGGAAGCGCATTTAGCAGAACCAGACCGAAATTTTTCCATCTGTCCCTGCTCTGCACCTCAGTTGAGTCTCTTGTGGTTTGCCTGGCTGAAGACTGCACTGGAATTCAGTGGAAAACGAAGTGAACAGTTTTTCTAGTTTCATGAATTATCCCTATCCTCATCTTTGGGGGAATTATGAACAGCTAAGTGAGGGCAGAGCTGGCCTTGTGGATACAGCCATAGGCAGGACATTTGGAGTTGTGGCTTCTAATTTAGGTTCTGTCGCTGGCTTGCTCTGACCCTCTGGGAAGTCACACGGTTCCTGTGAGCTTGGTTGGTTACTTGTGAAATACCAGAAACACACAGCCTAGAGCTGCTGCACAAAGTTGCTGGGAGGGCTACCGTGGTGAATTTGTAGACGTAGTGGTCTCCAGAAGCAAAGAGCACTGTCATGGAACCCTGTCTCCACGTTGCATTTGTTTGCATGACATAATGCATCCAATTCTTACAATAGTTGGGAGAAGAGTATCATGGTTAATATTAGGCAATGATTTATGCCTCCTTTCTCACCTAGTCTTTGGTCATAGCTTTAGAGTCAAAATAATTCCACAAATCTCTGTTGCATTCCAGTTACGCTAAGTGACTCTGGCTGCCTCCAAGGGTGAAGGAGTCAGGGCCAAGCAGTTATAAGCAACCAGGCACAATCAATTCAAACATGGACTCTGTCTCTTACAGTTGTGAGAGCTGTTTCTTTATTCTGACCTGAACTCCAGCTCTGAACTGTTTTTTCCTGTAGTTCAGCTGCCATGAATTTTAGACAATTTTGTTTCGATCCCTGTTGTTTTGGCATTTGATAGTAGTTCGGTTGCCCAGTTAACTTAGAATCCACCTCTGGCTTGAGAAAGCAGATCTCATAGTAGCTGTGAGCAGTCGCTCTAGATGGCAAATCCGTAATATCATCAAGGGTTCCAGTGGGTGGCCTATCTCAGTCTCAGTCCTAGAGAAATTTGGAGGAGGGGAGTGCAAAGGATTGATTTACCTGTTCCCATTAAGCAATAGCTAGAGCAATTGCTTTCTAAATCCTGTTCCTTGTTTCTAGATTTATCTTAAAGTCTCAGTTATGTCCCCTTCCTGCCTCCAAAAGCCTTCAGTGACTTTCCAGTTTTATCAGTGAGCTTTCACTGCAAGTCATTCCAAAACTTAGTGGACTAAAACAATAAATATTTATTATTTCCCACAATTCTGTGGGTTGTTTAGACCCTTTTTCTGGTCTGAGTTGGCTATACTGGGCTGGAATGTCTAGGATGACCTCATTCATATGTCTGGTGGTAGGTAGGCTCCTTGGTTTGGAGCCTTGTCTGGAATGGCTTGTCTGAAGTGCACCTGTCTCTCATCCTCCAGTAGACGAGCCTTGGCTTCTTCACAAGTGATCTCAGGGTTCCTAAGGGCAGGAAGAGAGGGCAAGCCCCAAGGCACAAGTGCTTCCTTTCCTTGCACCACACTTGCTTATATACCATTGGTAAAGCCCAGAATCAAAATAGGGAGACAGGAAGCAGTGGTTGTTGCAGGAGGTCAACACTACAACGCCATTTAATAAGGTCCAAATTGCTCAACGTGGTATTAATTCATTCTGACCACAATGTACCATCCCAACACCATGCCACACACTAGCACCATGCTCTAGCCAAAATGAACTTGCGGTTTCTAGTTACCGCACTTTCTACTCTCCAAGTCATTATTTATGCACTTTCTTCTGCTTCTGCTTTCTGCTTTCTTCCGCTTGCCACTTGACCAAATTCATCACAGAATAAAATTTTTTAAGCGTCTACAATGTGCTAAGCAGTATGCTAGGTGTTGGAGATAGAGCCTTGCAGAAGCTTGGAGGCTGTCTCTCCTGTATGAGTTTGTTAGGGCTACTGTGACAAAGTACCACGGGCGGGGTGGCGTAAACAACAGAAATGTATTTTCTCACAGTTGTGGAAAACTAGAAGTCTGAGGCCAGAGTGTTAGCAGGATCCTCCTTCTGAGGACCCCAAGGGAAGGGTCTGTTCCAGGCCTCTCCTCGGCTTGTAGATGGCTGCCTTCTCCCGTGTCTTTACGTGGTCTTCCTTCCGTAGATGTCTGTGTCCAAATTGCCTCTTCTTCTAAGGACATCAGTCATAATGGACTAGAGCCCATCCTTACGGGCCTCATTTTAACTTCATCACCTCTCTAAAGACCCTATCACCAAATACGATCATGTTCTGAGGCAGCAGGCATTAGGACTTCACCATATGAATTTGTTGAACCCATAACATATCCTTAAATACCCATACTCAATTGCTACCTCTGCTTTAAAACCTTCATAATACTGTCACTCGCTGGTTGCCCCAAGGAACTCAAGGTTGGGTTTGGAAGCATTTAATTGATTTTCCAAATTGTTTTTTTCTCTTTTGTTATGTTAAAGAGATGCAATCACCAACCACCCTGAACCAGATCAAGCCTCAGCATGAGAGCTACGCCTGTGACCTTTGCCTTATTTTTAATGCAAAGGAGGAGGATAGGCCTCATTACCATTTTTATGCAGGAGGAGCATAGACCTTATTACCATAACCTGCAGTGTATTTGGAAGTGTGTTTTCCAACTGGGCCTGTCCTCCTCTTCCTTTTGAATATTCATTCCCCATCCAAAATAAATGTCCCTGTTTCCCTTTGTTCGGGCCACCATGACTTGGGAAATGATTCCACCTGTTCTCCTATTTGCTACAAATATACCTTACTTTGTGAGACAACTACTTCTGGTGGAGAGTCCTATTTAAGGACCCTCGCCAGAGGATGAATGCACTTTGATTTCAGTAAGAATACCTCCTAGATAAAAGTAAATTTTATCTCCTTTTAACCTCCTTAGCTAATTTAATTGCCTCTTTTATGGTTCTGATCAGTTACTATCTTGTATTATAGTTATCAATATCTGTGTCTATTTTTCCCATTCACTCATTCAATATTTATTGGGCACCAATCATGGTGCTAAAGGTCAGGTCATAGAGGAGTAGTAGACACTGTGGGTGCCCTGCCCATTTTCCTGTGGGCACTCCCTGTTGCAGTACATGCTGATGGTGTCCTATGCAAGCTCCACAGCTCTCTGCCCTAGGGCTTTCTCCCAGCCACCCAGAGCAGGTGGGAGTGCCAGGGAGTTAATGTTCCTGGGAGCAGCCCTCACCAAGTGGTGGATGGGAGTTGGTGGATGAGAACCCCAGCTCCCTCACCCTCTCAGGGGGACAACTCAGAGGTGTGGTCTCCCAGAGTTTGCTAATGGGATGGAGCCTCAGCTGCCCACAGCATAACTGGCTCAATAATGCATCCCCTCATTATTGGCTCCCTCCCTGGGGTATTCTTGTCTTACTACGTTTCTTCTCCTCTCCTCGTGCTTCCTGGTATCGCCTCCAAATGAACTATGTGCTCTCAAATCCTTGTTTAGGGGGCTACTTCTGGCTGAACTCAGCCTAAGTCAAGAGGTGAGCATAGAAGTCATGATTTCTATTCTCACATAACTTACTTGTTAGTGGGAGATACAGATACAAGAATGGGGAATTACAATACAGTATGGTAATAGCTACATTTATTGTGTAGTTTCAAAGCAATCCTAATAAAAATAAGACATATTATTATTTCTGTTTTACTTATAAGGAAACCAAGCCTTAGAGATGTTGAGAAGTGGCCCAGGGGCAACACAAACTGATTTAACGTCACGTCTGTAAGATTTCAGAGCCGGAACTCTGCCATTTAGTTACCTCTCTTAGGTAACTCTCACTTAGTTCTTCCTCCTCTGTTGGCAGATGGTTTCAGAGGGTTTGGTTTATAAAAGAAAAAAAAAGAAAAGACCAACTCAACAGGAATTGAAGTCATGGGCCATAAACATTGCCCAGGTGTCTAATTAACGGTTACAATCCATCACGTGGAACCCTGGCACGGAGTCGTGAGGCGCTGGGGCCCAGAGCCGCCCCGGGGCCCTGAGATGCACTCATCCCTTCAAGCCAGCTGGTTACTTACAGCAAATCCCTTCCCTGCAAATGCCAGCAGGACTTGGGGAGACATGGGCTGCTTTTTGTGGCAGAGCCGGTGGACCTGGCATCTTGGGTAACAGCAGCTGCGATAATTATTAGCTCTCAAGTGGTGAAGGCCTCCTCCCTATCCAGCCTCCCTTCCTGACTGCTGGGATGGGGCAGGGCACTGTGGCCTCGGTTCCCAGGTCACTGATGACAGGGGTTCATCCCCAGCAGCTAATGGCTCCATTCTCCAAGAGACCCTTTTGTCTGTTCCAGGTCACCAGGACACCCTTTCCCACGGGAGGCCAGAGTGGCTGCTCCTTCCTGAGAGATGGCAGGGAGAGTGGCACCGGGCACCTGGGGAGAGCTGGGTGCCAATGGGCCATAGGTCGGGTGTTTAGCAGGGGTGTCACAGCACCTAGAAGGCCAGCAACCTGTTTTACTTTATCTTTCCCTCTACTGGGATTAAAAACAAGCAAACAACAACAACAACAAAACAAAACGACAACCATAACCATGGTTAATTATTCCATTCTGTTCTACAGATGACTTGTAATAGCAAATCTAGATTTCAACCTCTGTTCTACCAGTCCCTGGCTGTGTGACTTCAGGCAAGTGGCCTCCCCTCTCCCAACATCTGCTTCTCCTGCAGTCAAGCAAGATAAGTATTTATGGAAGGCCACTCGGCTAACGTGGCCTGGTTGGCATTCTATCCCATGCCTTTGTTGGTATCAAACACACATTGCTTCCTCTTAGAAAAGTGCTGGGCAGGTAGGCAAGGCTCACTAAGTTCAGAGCCAGGGATACTGCCTGGCCACCAAGGTGCAATTGTGAGGGAGGTAAAGTATGTGCTCACTGTTCCAGAGTCACCTTTCTGTCTTACTGGCTTCAGCACCAGAATCCTCCACTTCTCTCCCCTTCACCCCATTACACCTGCTTCTTAGAAGGAGCCTGGAATTTGCGTTCTCCAGAAATCCCTGGACTTGCATTCCAGTTCTGCCACTGACTGGCTGCCCAATGGAGGACATAAGACTTCTCCTTTCTGCATCTCAATTTCTCATTCTTTAATGAGAAGGGACTAGTCTGGATAATCTGTAATTTCTTTTTTGGTTTAAAATTGTAGGTTCAGAGTCAGACGGTCTGGTTGGGAATTTCCAGGTGTATGAACTTGGCGGAGACCCTGTCTTCCCCAAGTCTAAAGTTTCTCATTGGTAAAATGGGAAGAATGGAAGCCTTTAACTCACTGGCAGTGGTGAGAAAAGGTCGGTGCCAGTGAAACGTTTCTTAGGACAGTGCCTGGCATGTCCCATTAGTAGTAGTAGAAGTAGTAGTAATATACCTAATCTAAAATTCTCTGATCTGGAATCAAGTTGGTCATTTCCACCTCAGTCTGAATTTCAGTTATGGTGTTTCCTTTCTCTAGGGGCCGTTGCTTTATAAAGATATTGTTAGCTGTTAAAGGGATTTCAGTCAAAAAGAAGTATTGGAGGGGCTTTCCAAGCTCTCTGGAAAACATGCCACTTAGGCAGCTGCCTACTCCGACAATCTGTGAGATGTGTTTTGAGCAGAACAACCAGGTAGTTAGGCCAGGAGGTCAGATTTCTTCTGCAGAGGCTCTCTGTGGAATTCAGGACCTGCATCCCGCAGTCTTCAGTTTGAGGGTGTGTTTGTGTTGGGGAGGCAGGCAGAGGAGTGTGGCTGAAGATGCCAACCTAACCCTGGTCTGACATTTTCTTCTTAGAATTTAGAGAGGCTTCCTTATGCCTTTGCTTTCTCTTGGCTCTGCAGGCTTCGCATTCTTATTCAAATCAGACCCCAATCAGAGGGGAGTACACATCAGTCAGTCACACACGCTTGCTTGCTCTTGCTCGTGTGGGCTTTAATTACCCTGTGCCTTCCGACTGTTCACACCCAGAGGAAATCACTGCAGCAGAGGATCTGGACTTTATTCTCAAAGGAAGCATTCAGTGAATAGAAAGTGCAAAACCTGTGAAATGCAATGGAAATTGGCATACAGATGGAGATGGAGGCAGGCCCTGGAAACTTCATCAGAGTGACGCTCAGGACCCAGCAGAGAACCTCCGAGCCCTCAATTACTGAAGACACTACCTTTTTCCAGGAGTCTCCTACCAAATATATTTGCTTGTGATTTGCTAGCTTCCACAACAGAAGTTTTTATAATCACGGAAACATAACATCATGTGGTTCAAAGAGACCTTAACAGGCACATGGTCTAATCATCCGTGTCTGAATCCCCACTCTGCCATCTCTGCAAACAGCTTGGTTAATCCCTGCTGGAATGTATCCAGCAGAATACTTAACCTGGTCCGATCCATCTTTGTTCAGCTGTCTTAGAAAATTCTTCCATACTGAAGTGTTCTTCCAGAAACTTTCATCTTTTGCTTCTAGAACCTCTTTGGATCACCATTCAACACATATATCTCAGTGATTCCCAAAATTCGGTCATTCATGCACCACCTTTACAATTGTTCTGTATCTGTGCACTTCCTATAATATTATCAACTTAAGGTTTTCCTTTTGAACTTAAATACTTTAGTTTTGTCCTAAGCAAAATTATTTGTGAAACCATGGATTGAAGGGCGAGTATTGTTTTTTTACAGCACATATAAAAATAAATACATGTACCAGGTAAAACCATCTGCATACCATCAAGGGTAGAACACCATATGTCTGCACTCTAAATAACAATGCTTTATCGTATTTAATTAAATGAAAAAAATTGCAAGGGAGGAATAATGTTTATTGAGCACATATTATATGCCAGATACACAGTAAGTGCTTCATATATGTTATCTCAATAAATAGTTTAATGCTCACAATAACCCTCTGAGCTCAGTGTTATTTTTCTACTTATTTTACAGACAAAAAAGTAGAAGTTCAAAGGGGGGAAATACTTGCTTAAAGTTACACAATTAATGAATGAAAAAGTTAGGCCTTGAATTCATGCCTTCTGTTTTCAAATGCCAAGCTTTGCTCACTGGGTCACAAAATGACCAGAACTTCAATTTGTTCCAGAAAGAAGGTACTTTCAGTGGCTTGGTGCCTTTGCTCTGTGTCTCAGCCAGGGTGGAAGAAGATATCTTTGTCTCCAAACAGCTTACCCTGGATTAGAACAGTTGTTCATGCCTCAATGAGTGCTCTTAAGGGCTCTAAATAGACAGCTAGGTTGACAGACATAAATGTGGCAGGTGTATCTTAGCTATAATTCCTTTCTTTTAAGAAATGTCTTGGTCTGTAATTGAGCTCAAGGCATGCTAGACACAAATAACAGATGTCGGTATAAAAGTTTGGAATGAGGTGGAAGAAGCGACAAGAATAGTTTCTCCCCAGCATCCCAGCTCTAATCCTTTCAACCCTTCATGTGCTCCTTTGAAAGTGTGTTGTGTACCACGTAATGGAGTAGGGAGGTGGGAATGCAAGAAAAGACAAGGATAAGTTGCAGGAGATCTGTAGGAGCTGTTTTCTCACTCAGGAGAGAGGAAAAAACCTTAAAAACCACCAAGATCCTCGGGAAAGGGGAGTGATGTCCTCTTCTCCTTTTCTTCTGTTCTATGAGTTTACAGTGCTCATGTTCATGGTTCCCAAACAGAGCTCTACAGAATACCGATGTTTTATAATGTCCTAAAAAGAATTCCATGAAAGAGGATCCCATAAGCAAATAAATCTGGGAAATGGTCCACACTATATTCTCTTTCTGTTTGTTCTAAATATGTATTTCCCATTAAAAGCTCTGAGAAAAGATAACTGATAACTTTGTTTAACCTAATGTTTCTCAAAATTATTTGACCACTGTCAGGGGAAAGTTGAAAGACTTGAAATGGCCTAAAGAGAGTTCAATTGAATATGAGGCATTAATTGCCTCATCTTTTTGGATTATTTGATTTTATAGGGGTCTTGACTTTTTATTGTCCTTGACCAAGCTAATTTACAGATCTGTAAGTTGTAGACAACTATGGTAATGCAAATGATTCTTGTTCTTGGAAGTGCAAATGCATTTCTTCCTACGGGGTTGCATAAATGCATCTGCTAGCAAATTTATTTCAGCATTCCTGGTTGCCATATATGCATGTACTCTTTGGATTCTCCTCTGTACTGGTTTTTTACATCTTTCTTGTTCCCTTCTTATTTAATGAGCTAAATAAAATCCTTGAAACACTTTAATTTTATATTTGTAGGAGAGGCATGATTTTTATCTTTTCTAAAAATTAACCTTTCATATCCAAACCTAATTTTGTTTGTAGTCTGTTATGAATTTGGTCTCTTCGTATAACTGTGCATCCAGCCCGTGTAACCTACCAGTTCTGGACCCTACCTTCTGTTTCTCTTCCAGCTCAGCACCTTTAAGTCTGAATCTTGCAGTAACCAACTACGTTCTGGTCTCAGGACTCCCTTTTCTACAATGCCTGTGGGCCAGCTACCCTAGGGAAGCATAGCATCCAACATGGTTTCTCTACCAGCCTTTCCCAGAACACACTTATTTTTCCACCCTCACTTCTGGCATCATTTTCTACTTTTCCTGAGCTGCCATTCTCCAATCTTTACTTACCCAGTTCCTTCCTATCCTTCCAGGCCAAGACCTTCCATGCAGCCATCTTTGGCTATCCTGGCCTGAATGGCTTTCTTCCTGCACTGAAGGGCCTTAACATTTTGTGTCACTCCTATGGCCTTCTTCATATACCTCCTGACGCTGCTCATGAACATTTAAAAGATCTCAACAAATTCCAGAAGGGAGAGAATAATTCTTTATATTTTTTAATGGAAGAATCATATGGTTGGTCCTGGTACATGGATTGGTTCTACCAACTCAGTCAAAATGGGAACAGTAATGCTGTGCATGTGTGTGCCTGGAAAAGTGATTTAGTAAGCCAAGGCTCCCAGGTGACACTAGTGAGCGTGAAAAGGAACAGGGAACGGGAAGAAGCCAGGAAAAGGTGAGATTTCACACAAAATCTTCCAGGAGCTGTCTTCAGCCTGATCCCACAGGGGACTCTGGAGTGAGCTGTGCCTCAGAGTTGTCCTCACCAGGGAGCAGCCATGGGTCATTGGCTCAGGGCCATCCCGGTGCTTCCTGGTCATTTGTGAGTGCAAAGTGGCTCAAGTTGCCTGAGAGAAGGCCTCCAAAGATAAGCTGTGGGTGCTGGTTGTTAGAATCAAAATCATACGGGAAAAGAGTGCACAAAAATGTTAAATGGGAATCCGATGAGATCTAAGTGGAGCACCAACGTTGCCAGTGACACCTTGCTTCATAAGAAATTTTTTTAAATTGTGGTAAAATACGCATAACATAAAGTTGACCATCTAAGCTATTTAGAAGTGTATAGTTCATGGCATTAAATACATTCACGTGTATGATACCATCATTACTATCCATCCACGGAGCTCTTTTCATCTTGCAAAACTGAAACTCTGTACCCATGAAACAATAGCTCTCCGTTCGTCCCTTTCTCCAGCTCCTGGCAACCGCCATTCTACTTTGCATCTCTATGAATGTGGACTACTCTAGGTATTGCAAATAAGTGGAATAATACAGTATTTTTCCTTTTGGGGAACTGTAATGTTTTTAAACAAATGCCAATGACCCCTTAAAAAAGAGTGTCCTTAAATGTTTACATAACAGAAATGGCCTCTCCAGCCATCTCCTATTCTTGTTGGGTACTAGTGACCTCTTCCACTCCTGGCAACAATTTAAAATTATAGATCAAGAATAGGCCCAAGAGGACTGTGAGTTTTTAGAGCTGTATGACACCTAATCTTGGCGACGAGATCAAGTCACTGTGGTACCTCTTAAAATACAGATTCCAAGGCTCCTCCCCAGACTTACAGCTCAGAATCTTCCATGCTGGGACTATATGCTCTATTTAAGAAAACTCTTTTCTACAGGAATTTTATGTAGCCAGAAAAGAATTTTCACAGTCACCAATCTTGAGGAGCAGTTTTCGGCCTTGTTTTTAAGCCACTGAATTTTTCCTTAAAATGACATTTCTCACGGGACCCCATTTTCCAAAAGAGAGAAAAGCAGAGCTGTTCATGCTGATGCAGGAGAGAGGGGCCTCAGGATTGGGTCACAGCTCACCTTGCTCTGCCATTTCTTCTGTTCCACCTCAGAGCCACAAGGGTTTTTGGAAACAGCTTGAAAATGAATGATCTAGAAAAATATGTTGAAAGTTTCTTTTCTCTACCCTTGTGTGAGAGGTGAAAAATGGCCCCCCAGGAGATATCCATGTCTAGTCCCTGGAACCTGTGATTGCTACCTCATTTGGAAAAAGGGTCTTTGTAGAAGTGATTAAGGATTTTGAGGTGAGGACATTATGCTGGATTACTCCTGTTGGCCCTGAATGCCATCACAGTTGTGCTTACAAGAGGAAGGAGCAGGAGATTTCAGGCAGGAGAGAAGAAGATACAGTCACACAGAGAATAGGGCAGTCTAAAGACAGAGGAAGAGACTGGAATGGTGCCACAGCAAACCCAGGAATACTGGGTTCCACCTCAACCTGGAAGAGGCAAGGAACTGATTTCTTCTCAAAAGTCCCCAAAGAGAGTGTGGTCCTGCCGGATTTTGGATTTGTAGCCTTCAGAACTGTAAGAGAACACATTTCTTTTGTTTTAAGCCATCATGCTAGTGGTAACTTGTTACATCAGCCATAGTAAACGAATCCACCATGCAATTAAAAAATAATTTTCAGAGACGTAAAATAATTTCTATAGCTACTCTGTGGAAACAAGTGTTGATCCTCGTCATCCCCTCCCCCAGCAGAAGATGGTCCAAAGCTAACATCCTAGACAAGCATCCAAATGAAACCAGAAAGCTTCCTGTTTCTTTTCTCCTTAGGGGAAAGAATGAATCTCTAACATTTCAGCGAGTTTGATTTTAAGTGTTCCTCTATCCACTTTGGCTTTGGAGAAACTCTTATGAATGAAACTATTCAAATAGTTTGAGAGTATAAGCCCCTTTTCCCATCCAATTTTCCCCTGCAAGGACTATATTTTGTTTCTGTGCTACTAATCCATTTACGTAAGTTCTGTCTTGGGGAGATGGAAATGTAAATGGCTTGGAAAAAAGGACTCTGTCTACAGTAAGAGATAATGCACCTTTTTATTTTGTGGAAATTAAGCTATTACTGAGTCTACGTAATATAAATATTTAAGCCATTAAGTGGCATTTTATGCAAATCAATAAATGAGAAGGAAACAGCACCTGCAGGAAAATAAGTTCACTTTTGTAGAAGTAGCAAGGCCACTTCTAAACAGTTCTTATGTACAGGATGCTCAGTATGCGGCTCATGTGCTGTAAGTCTCAAAAAACACACTCCAAGGAGTATTTTATGTCCTGATAACAGTTTCGCAAAATGCTTTTGTATTCATTCTCTCTCACATTCAATTTGCAAGTAGGTAAAACAGGGATTACCAGTTGTTAAGGGTTGAATTACGTCTCTCCTCTCTCCAAATTCACATGCGGAAGTCCTAACCCCCAGCACCTCAGAATGTGACCTCATTTAGGAACAGAGTCCCTGCAGATGTAATTACTTAAGATAAGGTCACACTGGAGTAAGGTGGGCCCCTAATTTAGTATGACTAGATATCTTTAGAAAAATGGAAAATTTGGACACAAACACGCAATGAGGGAAGATGATGTAACGAGTCACAGGGAGAAGATGGTTATCTATAAGCTAAGGAAGACCTGAGGCTACCGGAAGCTGGAGGAGAGCCCTGGAAGAGGTCCTTCCCTCACAGCCCTCAGAGGGAACCGACCCTGCTGACACCTTGATTTCAGACTTCTAGCCTCCAGGACCATGAAACCATACATTTGCATTCATTAATTCATCTGGGTTGTGGCACTTTATGACGGCAGCCCTAGCAAACTAATGCATCAGTGGAGGCTAGGAAGTGACTTCACATCAAGAGACTATTGCCAAGATCATATAAGAATGGATCCAGGGGGCTGGCCCCGTGGCCATCAAGGTGCAGGGAGCTCTGTGGTCTGAGGTAACTCAGGACATTTCCTGGTGATTCTGCGTGGCACTTAGAGGGAGCACATTCTCAGAAACAGGGGGTTCCCCCGAGGATCATATCAATTATCTTTGCTCGTGATTCTTTCCCATTGAGTTCTTATTTTTGTCTGGAGACATGACAGGGAAATATTGGATTTCAAGGAGGATATTTGCCAGCTGACATTGTCTGGTCCTCTGTTAGGTGCCCAGGTGTGTGCTCACAATTGACAGCTGCTGGTTCTCTGCTGCCTTGTGAGGAACAAGTGCAGATACGGCCTGCTGCTGCTCCCTGAGAGGCAGCTGTATGCGTGATGAGGACAAAATGCCCAGTCCAGTGGGAAGCATGTGAGTTGGTTCTTCTGGTTGAAGGGAAGAGAGACTCTGTCAGACTATCTTAAGGATCCAGGGGTTTATCATATTGATTCATGGATGAATAAAGAAAGACAAGAACACTAGCCATGCAGTTGATCCTCTCAGAGGTCTGGTTATGGTTTGAATACTGGAGGGATCCAGCACCCCTCTGTTGTCACACTACCCATCAGCAGAGCAGGTTCCCAGATTCCTTCTCGTGTCCTCCGCTCTTGCTTCTCTCTGCTTCTATGATTCCTGCCAGTAGAGGCTGCAGGAAACAGAAAATCCAAAATATGGCAGAGATATCGTGGCTAGTGGAAGTTCTGGGACAGGATAAAGATGAAACCATGAAAAGGTATGGGGAGGTAGACAGCTAGACAAGTGACTCTTTGAATAATGGCAAAAAGATTTTGCACCAAGAATTTGAGGAAACAAATGTAGGCAAGCTACAGATTCAGTTCACATTTGCTAAGAACTTAATGTGAGCTACACACTGCGCTTGTTGCTTTTCCCTATGTTACTGCTTTTTAAAGCTGAGACTAGAGTTCTTCTTAAGGAGAGAATTGTTTCTGTTTAGGAAAAATCTTGGATGATAGATTTTCTGAAAGTACAAGAAGTCTTCTCTGCACTTCACTTTTTTTCTGGGCAAAAACCAGATGTGGAAAGATCTAAAGCTCTGTGTAATGAAGCTGGGGAATGTCCAATTTCCAGACAGCCCAAGAAGGAGGGGTTATAGCATGATTTAATTTAATCCTCACAGTGACTGTGCGAGAGACACCATTGCTATCTTCACGTCGTAAAATGGAAGACAGTGCACAGCAAGTTTTAGTAACCTGCGCAAGGCCACACAGCTAACTAGTGACAGAGATGAGGTTTGAACATGTTCTGTTTGATGGCAAAACCTGCACTTTCATCTATGAGGCTATACCACTTAGAAATGTTTGCCTGTTAGAATGTATCTAATGCAATGAAAGAAAATAAATCTTTAATGTCTCCAGGTAAATTTCCACTTGTCTTGAAGTATCCAGCGCCCCTGTCATATGGCTCAGTGGTTATTGTGGTTTGCAAGACGAGAGCATCATCTGCTTCCTCCTCCAAAAGTAGGTGTAACAGCAACAACAACAAAAATCGCATCTCAGCAGAGCTGCCTCCAGACAAGCCTATATTTTTGGCTTGGACTTGACTTTGTAAGTTTGTGACCGAGAGCGAGAGAGGCTGAAAGTTATGCTATTTTTGAGATAATGCAGTAAACTGGAATGCCTAAGTGATTTTCAGGGCAATTACTTACCAAAAAAAAAAAAAAGAAGAAAATAGAAAACAGATTCTGTTTTGATAGCTTAAGCAAATGTATCTTAAATTTGAACCGGACAGCCCACGGCTCATGTGGACTTGTTAGCTCCTTTTAAGCTTCTTGACAGACTTAGATTCCTCAGGTTGGTGGTAGGGATGAATTGAGCATCAAATTCCATTTGTCGGGGAGACCATGTGTTGGACTCAAAAACTTATAAAAATAGCTTTTAATTTGCTTCTCCTGTAAGCGGATTATATAGAATTTGATTTTCACGTTCTGAGGATCTTGCTCCTAACCCTGTCACTATTACTCGAGCTGCCAGAGGAAGGGAGGTGCTCATGTTCCGCAAAGCCAAATCACCGTGTTTCCTTCGAATGTAACAGCAGCAGAAGACAGGAGCACTTTCTCTGGATATGCTTTGCTTTAATTCCTGAAAAACCTCGAGATATTACCCACCTACCGGACTTTGTAAACAGAGGATTCCTGTGGGGTGTTTATTTCTTTCCTAACCACAAGATGAATTGATGGTGCGTGTGCTAGGATAGAGGAAACAAATAGAGCATTTCCAAATGCTTTTGCAATGAATACAACTAAACTGTCTTTAAAAAAATCAGACTAGTCAAAATAAGTGCAATTATTTTTAAAAATAAGTCATCTTTACAGAAGAAGCAGTCTGGAAATGTAAGCTGGAGGAAGCAGAGTGTGTGTATGTGTTTACGTTGTTATTGTTGGGTGTCAGTCTTCGAAGGCTGCAATTATCTGACAGTCCTTGCTTAAATTCTTCAGGGAACTTTTCACTGTAGTGTGTATCAAATGAAAGAGGAGGAGAATAAAATTTAGCCAACCATAGTACGATTCAGAATGCCATCCGTACACTGTGCCCAGGACTCTGATGATGAAAAACACCAGTTTCCCTTAGTTCCTAGAAGGGTTTTGGAACCTAAGTGTCTGTTCCCAGCCCTGTGGGAATGCATTTTTATTTATTTAATATATTCATAAAAATCACCCATTTAGTCTTAGGAGGCACCATCATTTAAAAATATCCAGGATTAATAACTATTTAAAAATCCCTCAGAAACATAAAACTTTCCAATGTCTTTGGATCCTTAAAAAGGAAACACAGACAGGCAGGATGGAAGGAAAAGAAGAGAGAAAATGGAAAACAGATCAAACTGACTGGCTGGTGTGGTAGCTTGAGGGCTGAGGCCCTTTTCCCTCACTTCATAAATGACTTGTGTTGCAAGGTAATGTCTTTGGAACACAGTGGCTGGTCATTAAATATTTATCTTTCTTTGAAACTGTTGGAAGAAGAAAGCTACAAATTGAGTACTAATGACCATAAAACTAACTATTATTTATATACAGTACTTTAGAGATTACAAGGCAAATATCACATCGTTATCATCATTACACCCTAGTGGTTATTGGGGATTTGTCAGATAAAATGTGACCAGAGATTGGGGTGGGATGAAGAGGTGGGGAGGGGAGGAGGATGGTTCTTCACTGGTAATAACTCCTTGTTTATTCCTTGATTTCAATCATGATTCTTTTACTCTTGGTTGTTAACTTTTAACATAAAGAATTGGAGAAATGCATAAAAGTTAGGAACCCATTCCTTAGAAAAATAAACACACATAACCAAAACTCTGTAATTTCAGGAGGTTAATCGATGCCATAGAGGCCAGCCACGGACCTTTCTTAGAGGATGTGGCCTGTTAGTACGAACTGGACAGTACAGAATGGACAGCTAAGAGATCATGGGTGGGCTGTTGTCACTTTTATTTACCACTGTATGCCTAATGCTTAGCTCTTTGGGTGGCAAGTAGTAGGTGTATAATAGATGTGTATTTAGATGAAAGTGAGACCTTGAATTCTATAAAGTGCCTTTCAACCAAGCATTTCAAAATATTGACATAGTCATCTCTTGGTTATTCAAGTCCAGCTTTGGTTTTGAGGAATATCATAAGGAAATATTCAATTTGGGTCAGTTCTTTTTTCTTTCCTGCTGTACCCTCTTGTCATTTCTAAAGTGAGTACCAATGGAAAACAACTGGTTCTAATATCTATAAGCTTCTTTGTGAACTTGAGTGAATCTTGTCTTTGCTAAAGTCGAGATGCTAATTTAATACCTTCTCTCTTATTCCCACTGGGGTGTTGGAGAAAGGGAGTGATATATGTATGAATTTTCTTTAAATAGGGGCAAGTATTTTTCAAAGCATTCTAATTTCCATTGGTGTGGTGCCAGGGATAAGGGTTCACCCTGTTGATCATAGTGGGACTGATGTACCATAGGCTATTAAATACTTGGTGACCAAGGTTTGGCCTTCCACATAGGTGATGTTTTAAGGCAATATTTCCTCAGGCAGAACTAAAATAATAATAAATTGCAAGGGCTACTTGTCTGCCTGATATTGAATAATGTCCCCTGCTTCCTTCTGTTCTTACATCTTCACCCCCCATTATGTCATCATCACCCCCCATTATGTCATCATCACC